>NC_069499.1:819154820-819294820 GCF_027579735.1 Bombina bombina | reverse complement strand
GAAAATAGCTACGTGCCCAAATAATTTTATTCACAAATTGAGAGCTATTTCAACTAAAAAATAAATATCTATTTTAATAACTAATGAAATGATAAATGTTAAAAAAATCTAATTTGCAGGTACAGTCAACACCAGAATGTTTGTTGTTTAAAAAGAAAGATAATCCCTTTATTACCCATTCCCCAGTTTTGCATAACCAACACAGTTATATTTATACACTTTTTACCTCTGTAATTACCTTGTATCTAAGCCTCTGCAAACTGCCCCCTTGTTTCAGTTCTTTTGACAGACTTGCTTTTTAGCCAATCAGTGCACTCTCCAGGGTAACTTCATGTGCATGAGCTAAAGGTTATCTATATGAAACACATAAACTAATGACCTCTAGTGGTCAAAATGCATTCAGATTAGAGGCAATCTTCAAGGTCTAAGAAATTAGCATATGAACCTCCTAGGTTTAGCTTTCAACTAAAATACCAAGAGAACAAAAGCAAAATTGGTGATAAAAGTAAACTGGAAAGTTGTTTAAAATTACATTCCCTATTCAAATCATGAAATTTTGTTTTGGACTTGACCGACCCTTTAAGTACTGTACTTAAGTTATTTCAGTTAGTCATGTGAAAAGGAATCTTTTTTTTTTTTTTTTAATGGCTGAAAAAAGTGAGGTTAAAACAGCTTAAATTTAATTTACTGCTAATGGTCTTTAGATGTTATGTAGAAATTATGTTAGCCTATTAGCCAATAAACCTTTGTTGGAAGTATATAATCTTAACTCCTTAACTGCTAGCGCCGTACCCTTTACGACGTTGGTCGTTATGCCCTTAAGGACCAGCGACGTACCCTGTATGTCGCTGCAGTCCTGGGCTTCTCTCTGCAGCGATCTCACTCAAAATAGCGAGATTGTGCTATTTCTGCATGCCCCACGACTGCAGAAATAGATTTGCAGAGTTACTGATGCATCGGATAGTGGTGGTGCCGATCATTGTTGGGTGGGAGAGTAAGGAGGGAGTGGGGGGGGGGCATCGCTGGAGGAGGAGGAGGAGGTGGGAGGAGGGCGGGACCACTCGGCCACGCTACAGAGATTAAATAACCCCCACCAAAAACTGCGTCATTGAGGGGGACGGAGGTAGTAGGGGCAATGAGGGGGATCCAATGTGGAATCTATTAACAGAAAGGGATCTGGGAGGTGTGGGGGTAGTGTATTGAGGGGGGCAGCTACACTACAGAAAAAAACTTTTTTTTAAATTGCCAATTTTGCAGCAAACTGGGTACTTGCAGACAGCTGCCAGTACCTAAGATAGTGACAAATAGGTAGAGGGGGAGGGTTAGAGGGCTTTTATGGGGGGGGGGGATCAGGGAATATGGGGAGTTAAGGGGGAACCTACACTACAGCACATATATTTTATTTTTAAAAAAGGCTTTTATTTTAATACTTAAGATGGCAGTGACAATTTTAAGGTGGAAGAGGGAATAGAACTGTTTGAGGGGGGTCAGGGAGAGATCAGGTGGTGGGAATGTGTCAGGTAGGAGGCTGATCTCTACACTAAAGCTAAAATTAACCCTGCAAGATACCTAATTAACCCCTTCACTGCAGGGCATAATACAAGTGTGGTGTGCAGCGGCATTTAGCGGCCTTCTAATTATCAAAAAGCAATGCCAAAGCCATATATGTCTGCTATTTCTGAGCAAAGTAGTTTCCAGAGAAGCATTTACAACCATTTGTGCCATAATTGCACAAGCTGTTTGTAAATAATTTCAGTGAGAAACCTAAAATTGTGAAAACGTTAAAAATTTTTTTATTTGATCGCATTTGGCGGTGAAATGGTGGCATGAAATATACCAAAATGGGCCTAGATCAATAGTTTGGGTTGTTTACTGAAAAAAAAAATATAGTTTTGATAGGTAAATATAAAAAGGGCTCTATTTCTGTTTAAATGTAATGATGGCAAAAATACTAAAAATGCTCTGGTCTTTTAGCGATGTTTTTGTCTGAAATGCCCGGTCCTTAAGGGGTTAATCAAAACAGTAAAACACTAGAAATAGCAAAACATAATTAAGAAGCAAAACAGACATGCATACAATCATAATACACATTAAAGCCATGTTTTCAAATGTATATGCTATATAATACATTAAGAAACAGGAAAGATGAGGGAATCCGTTAGTTAGACCTTAAATGTCCATCTTATAGGTCAATATACAGCTCTGACTGTTCAGCCTCCAAAACCAATGCTCCTCTAAACCAGCTAATCCCAAAGCTTTGAACCTCCAAAACAAAGTCACTCGAGTGCTAAGATAGCATAGCTCCAAGTAAACATATGGTAGACAAAGAGAGATACCGTACTAGGTAAGACCCGGCTGGCTGGTACAAATCTCCGCCAAATGCTATGTGTGTATCCGTTAGACTTCTCACCCCTGTGCAGACGGACTATTCCGATAGGCCACCAATCCAAAGGCTGCAACACCCCATGACGTGTCTGTGTGTGGGAGGAGGAGATGCTGTGACGGAGTTGGTACAGGCTGGGCAGAATGGGAGCAAGTGCCAATGTACGAACTGCCGCGCTGGTGAGGTGAATACTCCAAAAAAAGTAGGTGGACAGTTCGCAGTCAAAATACCAAAGTCTTTATTTATTTAATCCGTTAAAACAGTTGTAGGAACAACAGCAACAAGGTAGGGAGAGCGTTAAGACAAACTATCACTAGATTTTTTCCCCTCCATCTTTCTCTACCACAATTTCAAAATGGCAAAAATTATTAAAAAAAAACACTCATAAAATCTTTTACAAATATTCGCTTTTTTTCTTAGCCTCTGATCAGCTAATTTATAAATGAAAATATTATTTGTTTTGTTCTTCTACTTCCTATAGGTCAATAAGCACTTTATATTTCTAAAAAAAAGGTTTTTAATTCATCCTTCTGCAATAAAGGTACATGAAACCCAAAAAAAAGAAGAAATGCACTACTGGGAGCAAGCCAAACTCATTGGTAAGCAAATAATAGAGGCATATATGTTCAGCTAGCTCCTGAACAATGGGTCATGATCTCAAGTTGAAGGGTAGTAGGTTCAGGAAGAATTTGCAAAAGGGCTTCTTCACAGAAAGAGTAGTTTATTAATTGAATACATTTCCATTAGAGGTGGTAAAGATAAGCACGGTTAAATAATGACTGAAATAAGCCTATGGATATCCTACAAACTAATGAACTTACACTTTAAAGGAAATATGGGTAGACTCGTTGGGCCTATGGTTCTTTTCGGCCCTCAAAAACCATGTTTCGGTGTTTCTGTATTGTCAAAATACCAACTGTTTTTAAATAGTTTCTATCTTTTAATAAAACTAAATTCCTAAGCATTCACAAATTCCAAATTCCTTCACATGTGGTAAAAAAAAGTCTATAAAATTTTACAGATTTACTACTAATGTTTCTAAGCCAAAATCTTACTTTGTCCCACAGCTTTAGAATTTTTGGACACTGGTAAAACCATTTAAAAACTCTAGCTTCAGGAAATGTATGTTTATAGCAACAAACTAATTATTTTTTCTCTCTTAGATATCATTTCCAGAATTGATTATGTAAATTAGGAAGGCCTACACCTTCTATTCACAAAGACAACACACCAGTACAATTATTTTTGAGAAATCATGTCATAATCTATATTAAATGTTTGTAATAAATTCTATTTTGTAATGAAAAACAGTATTCTATTAACTAATATTCTTTCCCATGTGAAGCAATAATATTTAACTAGCTCTATTTGAAGATATAGTGACTCAATTATCAAGCTCTTCTAAAGACTGCTGCTCCATAACTGGTCCACTGCCTCTGAGACTGCGGTCTGCAATTCGCCTGATCCTATACGATCGGGTTGATTGACACCCCTACTAGAGGCCGATTGGCCGCAAATCTGCAGGGGCGGCATTGCTTGTGGTGAACTGCTTGTGCAATGTTAAATGGCGACAGAGTATGCTGTCAGCATTCAGCAATGTCTGTTGGACATGATATGCTACAGCGTATCATGTCCGACAGACATTAAGAAATCGGCTCCATAATATGTATTTAAATGTTTCCACAGAAAACATCTGCTTTCACATTTCAAATGGTCTTCATAGTTTTATCATCTTTCTCAATTAATTAATTATTGTTAAAACCATATTTTTTTTGTAAAATCATGATGGTCCCTCCCACCACCCATTTCTCTCAGTTTTGTTCTTGGCCTCACAGGAGTTAGTTGAGAATAGAGGTTGTTCCAGCTACTTGCTTATGGATTACAAATTGGAAGCTTAGACCTATGTGAGACCCAGAGTCCCTGGGGAGTATAATTTACAAAGAATATAGAAAAGACTCTTCACAACAGCTGAATGATACAGAGACATAGGAATAACCTGTTATGTGCACAGTATTTCCCTAATGAGACTTCAGCAATAACTACCATCAGATACTAAACATCAATCATGAATATTTCACTATCAGTAGAGATCCATTAGAAATAAGATATATTGGTATCTCTTTTATACCATTGTATGAGTGATTTATATGAATGCACATAAGTTTATCATGCAGACACTGAGCATTAATCATGAACATTTTCTCTGTACTTTGTGTAGTTACTTTGTAAGTATAAGCAGTTTCTGCTTATTCTGGACATGAGTTTGCAAGTATCTAAGGTGTACCTGTTTGTCTATGTGTGCTGCTTCTCTAGTCAATAAGGCAACATGAAAGTCTAAATATATGCATATGCTTAAGTAGGTACATGTGTACTACGTCTGATTCTTATGTCATGTACAGATATATTAAACTTTGTATAAACTTATGTATACATTTCTACATTTTAGGATTCATCCGGAAAAATAGTTTGAGTATCCGGATTGATTCTCTTAGTCCTTCAATAGATTGAGTGTTTTTGTATTTTTTGAAGCAGAGTCCCCCTGATTGACCAGTGGTCCTATCTAAATGTTGACTATGATCTTTTAGAGGCCGCAACATTTATAACAGGATTTGTAGGATAGGGGAATAATTAATCCTAGTACCTGGGTAAACTCAGGGTCAAGAGTTTTTACCCCTATCTGTTCACTGCCCACAGGGATTTATAGTCCTGTCCTAGATATAACATCCCTAAACATATTGGTCAGAATTCTCACTTGTATAATGGGATTTACCCCTTATGGTTTTTTTCACTTTATCCAATAGGTCAGTTTATGGATATTATAGACCTCAATGATTCTTATCTGCACATCCATATACACAGGGATTATGTTCAGTTCTTGAGTTGTGTATATCTGTCAGTTTGTCACTCTGTGTGGGATACAATCTTGCCGATGATCAGTTTCAGTTGCTCCTTATCTGGATGACATACTGGTGCAAGCTTATTTTCTGTCATTAGCTATTGCTCATATTTACAAACGTCTGTCTTCTTTCAAGAAAATGGTTGGAGTATCCTTATATCCTGCTTTAGGGTAGTCATAATAGACGCAATCCTTATGCATCTAGTTTCTTATTGTAACTTGGCAATATAAAGATTCTGAGGGTGTGTCTTTTTCTACAATGAGCTACATTTCATCAGTAGCTCAGTGCATTGTGGTGGTGGGTCTTATGGTAGCTGCTTCAATGATGATGGTCCACAGATTGCGCCCGTTTCAATTTTTGGCCGACAGTTCTAATGACACCTCTACTGACCTCTACCGACCTCTACCCTACCCTTTGTCTTTCCTACCTATATGTTTCCTATTCTCTACTTGGCTATACATTAAACTAAGAGAGAGATGGGTGGTGTGAGGGATTTTAATCTCTGATATGGGTTCTTGACCTCCGGCTATTGGCTGGAAATATATCCCATATGTTATGGAGGACTGTGGACTATCATTCTGAAAGAAGTTCTGTTGTAAATCCTGCAGTAAATGCAGGATTACTATAATCAGAAAAAATATTTTGTGTCAGGACCAAGCCAAAAAGCAATCAATAAAGCATTTTGTTTAGCATAGACGCTCTGGGAGAAACTGGGTCTGGATTCAAACCCAGATAAACTGTTATCAACACAGTTTTATATTTTTGAGCTATATGAGGACTCTGACTTTTGTTTACTATTACAGGGAGTATGTTCTTGCTGTAGATCTGTTCTTTACACACAAATATATTAAGCTCCTGTCAAACTTTCAGTAGTATTCTTGATAGAAATCAGAATACTACATTGTACCTGGTACCAGGCCATTTGCTTGTTCTTAATCTTACTTTCTGGATGCTTGCCTTGAGCTTTGACTGTCCCTGATTTATACCATTGGCTTTCCTGATACCTTGTTTCTAGTTTAGCGCTAACTCTGTTCATACTATATGCATCATCTTGAGAGTAAAATATCTTATGTCAAATTTCCTCTGATTGAAAGCTCTGCTGTCCGGTTAAAGGGTGTCCCTGTGATTCTGTTACACATCATCCTTTGAGCACATGCTTTTTTTTTACCAAGTTGTATTCCATGAACGGGTTGTTCATTTGCCAACCTTTAGGGCAGTTTGCTTAGCTTCATCTTTTATCTCCTTATTTGCCAAGCTTCAGAACATCAGTTCATCGGCCAAGCATCAAGTTGGTTCTGCTAATTTGCCAAGCTTCAGCGAGTCTGCTCATTTGCATAGCTTCACAACATTTGCTCTTCTGGCAAACTTCAGAGTGTATGCGCATCTGCATAGCTTTAGAGTGTTTGCTCATCTGTAAAGCTTCAAGCTTTGAGTGTCTACTTACCTGTTAAGCATCAGAGCATCTTCTCTTCTACATGTATTAGGGAAGCCTGTTTATCTACCAAGCCTTAGAGTTTCTGTTGAGCTACACAAGTTTGAGTTGTGAATATATGTTTATCTGTAAAGATTTATGTTGGGTCTGTGCACCTGTCAAACTCATAGCATCTACAGTACTTATGTTCCAAGCTTCTTAACATGTATTCACCTGCTAAGCTTAAAATGTTTGATTATCTGTCAAGCTTCAAATCATGATTGTCCTCTCAGTAGGAGCTGATTCCTTAGAAAGTACACATATAAAAAGACTGTGAATAATTTGATAATGGAAGTAACTAGAAGGTCTCTTAAAACTGCATACAATATTATTAACATGAAAGTTTAATTTTGACTTAGGAGTGTCAGCTTATCTGCATAGTTTTACAGTATTTGTTCATATGACATGATTTAATCTTTAGTGTTTGTCTAGCTTCATAGTAGTAAGTATTAGCCCATCTGTAAACTTTATAACATACACTGTTCTATCAAGTCTCACTGTTAGTTCAAATTGATGTAATGAGTGTCTGCTAATTTGTCTACCAAGCGTGAGGGCTTCTATTTATCTGCCAAGTTTCAAATTATCATTGTTTGCTTATCTGCAAAGCTTCAACACGTTCACTCTTCTGTTAAATATCAGAGTTTCAGCTTGTCTGCCAATCTAAAAGTAATTTTTATCTGCTACGTTTTGGAGTATCTGCTGATCTTTAGAGTGCCTGCTCAATTGCTAAGCTTCAGGTTGTATGAACATATGACATGCTTTAGAGTATCAACTCATCTGTCAAGTTTAAGATTATATTTCCATCTACCAAGCTTTAAGAAGGCAGTTCATCTTCTGAGCTTCTGCATACTGTATATGCTAAGCTTCAATTCATGAGTGTCTGCTCATCTATCATACTCCATAGAATTTGTTCATCTGCCATGCATCAGAGTTGTGTGTGTCTTCTTACCTGCTACTTTTCAGGCATTAGCTATTCTGACTAGTATCAAGTTATTACTTCTATCTTATCTGCCAAACTTCAGAGCATACCTTTATCCCATTAGCAACAATGTTTGAGTCTCATTTTATCTGCCAAGTATCAGGGTATCTGCTTATTTTATTCTTGCTTCAGAACATCTTATCATCTGACAATCCTGCCTATTTGAAAAGCTTCAGGGCATCAGTTCACATTACTAGCTTCAAGCCATTATTATATTCATATCTGCCAAGCTTCAGAGAATCAACTCATCTGCATAGTATCAAATTAAATGTGTCTACTTATCTTCCAAGCTTCACAGCAACTTCTCATCTACCAAGTTTCAGAGTGCCTTCATAGTATGTCTCAAGAACAGGGCCTGCTATTTATATTAGAGGTATAGAATATTTATTTTTTCAATTGATAAAAATTGACTTGCCATATTAGGAAACTGATAAAGCCCCAAGAAAAGTATGAGTTCTCTGATATGATGTAATTGATTGGTTTAGAAATCTCTCTGTATATACAGGGATATTGGATTTTATAGATACACATTAAGAGCATAGAAATAAAAATAAATGTCACTTTATAGTTTCTAAAACACACATGTGACTCATTTGGTCCAGTAACATATGTCACTAACTGATTCTGGTCACTTTCTTAGAATCTATTAAAGGGACAGTCCACACCAGAATTTTTATTGTTTTAAAAGATAGATAATCCCTTTATTACCCATTTCCCAGTTTTGCATAACCAACACAGTTATAATAATATACTTTTAACCTCTGTGAATATCTTGTATCTAAGCCTCTGCAAACTGCCCTTTTTTACAGTTCTTTTGACAGACTTGCAGTCTAGCCAATCAGTGCCTACTCCCAGATTACTTCACGTGCACGAGCACAGTGTTATCTATATGAAATATGTGAACTAACACCCTCTAGTGGTGAAAAACTGTTAAAATGCAATCTGAAAGAGGTGGGCTTCAAGGTCTAAAAAATTAGCATATGAATCTAGACTGTCCCTTTAATATTTGTTTAAATACTCAAACTTGACATACATTTTACTTGCTTTCCAAAAGCTCTTTTTATATACACCATTAACAGGTGCATGTTGGAAGGTAATCATATCTGACATCATCATAGATTACCTGTTAGTAATTAATATCTACTGAGACATTACAGATACATTTTTAAACCATGTATAACATGTACAATCCATATATATGCTTATCTTTAAAGCTTTAATATGTGAATATCTTTCACATGTACCCAGTTTGTGTATCTGCTCATATGCTAGTCTTCAAAATAATAATAAAAAATCATTAGTGTCGTAAGCATCAGCTCATCTGCCAAGCTTTTAAATATAAATAAAGAACACTTAATTCTTAAAAGGTTATGACTCTATTCATAATAATAGCCCAAATGGTATATTTACATATGTTTATACAACTTTCATTAGGCTGGTGTCTAACTTCAAAAATAGACGTATGTTTTAGATTAACTGGACAATGCTAAAATAAAGGAATGCTATACCAACAAACAAACTATTCAATAGTTTCGCAAATAGCCAGACTATAATAAAATAAGTGATTTTTCCTTCAAAATATAAATATAAAACACATAATATAGTCAAAAACAATACAATACAACAAAAGAGTAGTATGAATGCAAATAAATGCAGAGCAAAAATGTACAATACCGCTTGACTCTACTTTACATAATGTGCTAGATTATGAGTAGAGAGCAAACGTTTGCAGGCCAACAATAAGGGGTTTACCACGAGGGTTTGCGCTCATCAGGCTTACTACTAGTATTACAAGTTGAAAGTAAATGCGATCACATGAGCGCAATCGCGATTTCCGCTAAAATAATTACTGCAACTTCAGAATAAAAAATATTTAATAATAATATTGCAAAGAAAAGTTATAAAGGCTCAAATATATGAGATCTCAGGTGTTAAAAATAAAAGGCAGGCAAGGGGCTTTAACATAGAGATACATAAATACACGTCTAATTATGTATATGTATGTATGTATGTATATATATATATATTTATATATATATATATATATATATATATATATATATATATATTGTATATTATTATTATTATAATTCTTTATTTATAAAGCGCCAATAGATTCCGCAGCACTGCCCATGGGTACAAGGATAACAGTACAATGAAGAAAGAATGCGATAAGATAAAATTTTACAGACAAAAACAGGGGGAATTGAGGGCCCTATTCCCATGGGAACTTACAATCTAGATGGGTAGGATGGGAAACAGGAGGTGGAGACTGCAAAGGTGAGAATGATATTAGTGAGGAGATAAAGGGCAGCTGTTAGTTAAGTGAAGTTAGTATGTTAATAAGTCCGGTGATAAGTTTCCCTAAACAGAAAGGTCTTTAGGGAACGTTTAAAGGAGGAGAGGTTAGGGGCAAGTCTGACAGCACGAGGAAGTGCGTTCCAGAGGGTTGGTGCCGCACGAGAGAAGTCCTGTAGTCTAGCATGAGAGGAGGTGATGGCAGAGGACGCAAGAAGCAGGTCATTGTTGGATCTTAGGGGGCGGGCTGGAGTGTATTTGTTGATAAGTGAGGACAGGTAGGGTGGGACAGCATTGGTGAGGGCTTTGTAGGTCAGGGTGAGAATTTTGAATTTAACTCTGTTGTGAATGGGGAGCCAGTGAAGGAACTCACAGAGAGGTGCAGCAGAAACAGAGCGTCGAGAGAGGTGGATTAGTCTGGCATATTCAATTAGTATGGATTGGAGGGGAGAGAGGTGGGAGAGAGGGAGGCCAGTTAGTAAGTTCTTACAGTAGTCAAGTCGGGAAATTTCCAGGGAGTGGATTAGCTGTTTAGTAGTTTCAGCACTTAGAAACGGACGAATTTTGGAGATATTGCGTAGGTGGTTGCGGCAGGATGAAGAGAGCAATTGGATGTGGGAAACAAAGGACAGATTTGAGTCAAGCTTGACTCCAAGGTAGTGGACTTGGGATGATGGGGAGATAGTGGTGCCGCCAACAGTGATGGAAAAATTAGAAACTGGAGTAGAGTTAGAGGGGGGAATTAGAAGTAGTTCGGTCTTGGACATGTTTATACTTAGGTGGTGAGAGGCCATCCAGGAGAAAATGCCAGATAAGCAGTCGCTGATTAGTGATGTCGCGAACCTAAAATTTTGTGTTCGCAAACAGCGAACGTGAACTTCCGCAAAAGTTTGCGAATCGGCGAACCGGGCGAACCGCCATTGACTTCAATAGGCAGGCGAATTTTAAAACCCACAGGGACTCTTTCTGGCCACAAAAGTGATGGAAAAGTTGTTTCAAGGGGACTAACACCTGGACTGTGGCATGATCGAGGGGGATCCATGGCAAAACTCCCATGGAAAATTACATAGTTGATGCAGAGTCTGTTTTTAATCCATAAAGGGCATAAATCACCTAAAATTCCTAAATTGTTTGGAATAACGTGCTTTAAAACATCAGTTATGATGTTGTATCGTTTATGTAGTGTAAGGGTTACGCCCGCTTCACAGTGACAGACCAAACTCCCCGTTTAATGCACCGCAAACAACCGCAAACAGTCCATTTGCACAACCGCAAACTCCCCATAGATCAATAGATGCAATATATACATTTGATGATAGATATGATAGATAGATTTGATAGCTAAATAGATAGATTGGATAGATAATTTCCCAGACAGAGACTTACAAGATGGGCGGTCTGGGACCCATGGTAAGGTTCCCAGAGGCAGTTGCGGTGCCCGAGGCTCTGATTAGAACAGAGCACTCTGTGTATCTGCCCTCGGCCGAAATCGGAACATTCTTTAGCTTTCTGCCTGTCGGCCAAATGTCCGTCTGCCAAATGTCTGTCTGCCAAATGTCCTTCTGCATTTTGTCAGAGCACCGCGTGCAATATAATGTGCCACCAGATAGGAGTGGTGTGTTAACTAGTACTATTCTTATCAGTTTAATCCCTGTTACGTCCCCTATCGGGGGACGTGTATATGGCATGGATTTTAGGAACCGGGAGATGGAAAAAGATGCTTGGACACCCAGTACAGGTCATTCTCCTTCAGCCTTTTTATACGAGGGTCCCCGACCCTCAACAGGCATGACAGCATGAAAGACCTCATATGCCATGACTTCCTTTTGCACAATCGAGTACAGGTATGGCATCGTTTTTAGGAACTCAGAGATAATTTTTAGGAACCGGGAGATGGAAAAAGATGCTTGGTCGGTCCTCCTACTTCAAATTTGGGGCACTGCGCGTGCAATCTAATGTACCACCAGATATGAGTGGTGTGTTAAGTAGTACTATTCTTAGCAGTTTAATCCCTGTTATGTGCCTTTTTTTTTGGTTTGGGTTTTGAAGCCACAGTGCAGCACCAGAGGCCAGAAAAATTAGGCATGTACACATGCCTGAAAAATGAGGTATTGTTGCAGCCGCTGCTGTAGCAGCGGCCAGAAAAATTGATTTTTGTTTGACAGTTAGAAAGTGCCCGAAAACATTGCGGCTTGAACCCTAGTTGTTGGCGGATAAGTCACGCAAGTCATCTGGCATTCGAAGATAAAATACAGCAGCATGTGGACCATTTTTAGCCCAAGGCAGCTCATCTCATCAGGCCTTTTTTATTCAAATGTATCGCCCAATGTCAGTCCCTTCGGGATCCATCCCTCATTCATTTTAATAAAGGTGAGATAATCAAGACTTTTTTGACCTAGACGACTTCTCTTCTCAGTGACAATACCTCCTGCTGCACTGAAGGTCCTTTCTGACAGGACACTTGAAGCGGGGCAGGCCAGAAGTTTGATTGCAAATTGGGATAGCTCAGGCCACAGGTCAAGCCTGCACACCCAGTAGTCAAGGGGTTCATTGCTCCTCAGAGTGTCAAGATCTGCAGTTAATGCGAAGTAGTCTGCTACCTGTCGGTTGAGTCGTTCTCTGAGGCTGGATCCCAAAGGGCTGTGGCGATGCATAGGAGTTAAAAAGGTCTGCATGTCCTCCATCAACAACACGTCTGGAAAGTGTCCTGTCCTTGCTGGCGTGGTCGTGGGAGGAGGAGTATTACTTATATCTCTTCCCCTGTTAGATTCCCGGTGTGCTGTGACATCACCCTTATACGCTGTGTAAAGCATACTTTTTAATTTATTTTTGAACTGCTCCATCCTTTACGACTTGCGGGAATTTAGTAACATTTCAGTCACTTTATGCTTATACCAGGGGTCTAGTAGCGTGGACACCCAGTACAGTTCATTCTCCTTCAGCTTTTTTATACAAGTGTCCCTCAACAGGCACGACAGCATGAAAGACCCCGTTTGCACAAGGTTGGATGCCGAGCTACTCATGTCCCGTTCCTCATCCTCACTGATCTCACTGAAGGTATCTTCTTCCCCCCAGCCAAATACAACACCACGGGTACCAGATAGGTGACAACAACGAGCACCCTGGGATGCCTGTTGTGCTTGGTCTTCCTCCTCCTCAAAGCCACATTCCTCCTCTGACTCCTCTTCCTCACAATCCTCTTCCTGCGTTGCCGCAGGTCCAGCAAGCGATGCTGATAAGGCTGTTTGTGGTGGTGATGGAGACCACAACTCTTCCTCTACCTCTTCAAGCTCATCTACGGCCTGATCCAGCACTCTTCGCAGGGCACGCTCCAGGAAGAAAACAAATGGTATGATGTTGCTGATGGTGCCTTCGGTGCGACTGACTAGGTTTGTCACCTCCTCAAAAGGATGCATGAGCCTACAGGCATTGCGCATGAGCGTCCAGTAACGTGGCAAAAAAATCCCCAGCTCCCCAGAGGCTGTCCTATCACCCCGGTCATACAAATACTCGTTAACAGCTTTTTCTTGTTGGAGCAGGCAGTCAAACATTAGGAGTGTTGAATTCCAACGTGTCGGGCTGTCGCAAATCAAGCGCCTCACTGGCAGGTTGTTTCACCGCTGGATATCTGACAAGTGCGCCATGGCCGTGTAGGAATGCCTGAAATGGCCACACACCTTCCTGGCCTGCTTCAGGACTTCCTGTAAGCCTGGGTACTTATGCACAAAGCGTTGGACAATCAGATTACACACATGTACGGCACATGCACGGCACATGTGTCAATTTGCTCAATTTCAATGCTGCCACCAAATTACTTCTGTTGTCAGAAACCACTTTGCCGATCTCCAGTTGGTGCGGAGTCAGCCACTGATCCACCTGTGCGTTCAGGGTGGACAGGAGTGCTGGTGCGGTGTGACTCTCGGCTTTCAGGCAAGTCAACCCCAAGACGGCGTGACACTGCCGTATCCGGGATGTGGAATAGTACCTGGGGAGCTGGGGGGGTGCCGTTGATGGAGTAGGAGGAGTAGAGGAGGTTGCAGCAGGCCTGTCTGCAAGTCGTGTCGGTGTCACCAACTCCTCTGCAGAGCCAGGCATTCCATGCTTGGCAGCCGTCAGCAGGTTTACCCAATGCGCAGTGTAGGTGATATACCTGCCCTGACCATGCTTTGCAGACCAGCTATCAGTGGTCAGATGGACCCTTGCCCCAACACTGTGTGCCAGACATGCCATTACTTCCTTTCGCACAATCGAGTACAGGTTGGGGATTGCCTTTTGTGCAAAGAAATTTTGCCCGGGTACCTTCCACTGCAGTGTCCCAATAGCTACAAATTTTTTGAACACCTCAGACTCCACCAGCTTGTATGGTAAAAGCTGGCGGGCTAACAGTTCAGACAAGCCAGCAGTCAGACGCCGGGCAAGGGGGTGACTTGGTGACATTGACTTCTTACGCACAAACATGTCCTTGACAGACACCTGACTGTGGGCAGATGAGCAGGAACTGCTCCGGAAGAGAGACGAATTGGTGGATGGTTGAGAGGGGCAAGGAGCACAGCAGTGGTTGACATGGCTGAAGATGCTGGACCAGGAGGAGGATGGCGGCTTTGAGTTTGTGTACTGCTTGTCCTCATGTGATCATCCCATAGGCGTTTGTGATGTGAGATCATGTGCCTTCGCAAAGCAGTTGTACCTAGGTGGGTGTTGGACTTCCCACGACTCAGTTTCTTTTGGCATAGGTTGCAAATGGCATTGCTGATAAAAAAATGCCACACTGCTGAGCTCTGCGATGACGGCATTCTGGTGGTGGCAACAGCATGCGTTGATTGGCGTGATGTCTGGCTGATCCCGGGTGCCGATACATGCTGTCTGACTGTGCCACTAGCTCCTTGCGACGACCTCCCCCTGCTTCCAACTCGTCTCTTCCTCCTGCTCCTCTCTGTCTCCCCATCTGAACTTTCCACCTGTTCTTCTTCTCTTCTACCGGGCGCCCACGTGACATCCACGGATGCATCGTCATCATCAACGGCGGGTACAACATCATCATCATCATCATCACACTGTTCGTTGTCCATGTCTGTAATGCTGCCTGACTGAGACATATCACAGTTATCTACATCCTCTGTCAATGATGGTTGCGCATCACTCACTTCTTCACACTGAGGTGTACATAACTCCTCTGACAGATCAAGTGAGGCGGCTGTGGTACTAGTGTCGGTGGTGGCGGCAGGCGGGCGAGTGGTAAGTTGAGAGGTGCCCGAAGCTAAGCTAGAGGAGGAGGATGGTGCGTCAAGGTTACGAGCGGAAGCTGTAGAAGATTGGGTGTCCTGTGTTATAAAGTCAACTATTTCATCAGAACTTTTCATGTTCATGGTACATGGCCTAACACTGGGCATTATTCTATGGCCAAAGGGAATCACAGCACCATGACCACGATGGCCACTGCGGGTTGGCCTGCCTCTGCCTGTCATTTTTTTTTCAATTAGTGCTACTATACGTGCAAGCTACTGTGAGTGGGCACAGTATACGCTGTGAGCCTGACACAAAAAAGCAGACTTATGTTTCACAGTCATTTTTTTTTAAATGTACACTTACACTACTATTAAACAAGATAATATGAGTGGTGGCACTGGGCAAGTGGGCACAGTGTACGCTGTGAGCCTGACACAAAAAAGCAGACTGATGTTTCAGAGTCAAAATTGTTTTTTTATTTTTAAAATGTACACTTACACTACTATAAAACAAGATAATATGAGTGGTGGCACTGGACCAGTGGGCACAGTATACGCTGTGAGCCTGACACAAAAAAGCAGACTGATGTTTCACAGTCAAAATAGTTTTTTTATTTTTTAATGTACACTAACACTACTATTAAACAAGATAATATGAGTGGTGGCACTGGGCAAGTAGGCACAGTATATGCTGTGAGCCTGACAGGCTGGCAGTGGCAGGCTGGCCTGGCAACTAAAATTAGATTACACTAGCAGACTGATGTAAAAGTTTTTTTTTTTTAATTTACACTACTGTTACACCAGATATGAGTGGTGGCACTGAGCAAGTAGGCACAGTATATGCTGTGAGCCTGACACACAGGCTGGCAGTGGCAGGCTGGCCTGGTAACTGAAATTAGATTACACTAGCAGACTGATGTAAAAGTTTTTTTTTTTTTAATTTACACTAATGTTACACCAGATATGACTGGTGGCACTGAGCAAGTAGGCACAGTATATGCTGTGAGCCTGACACACAGGCTGTCAGTGGCAGGCTGGCCTGGCTACTGAAATTAGATTACACTAGCAGACTGATGTAAAAAATTTTTTTTAAATTTACACTAATGTTACACCAGATATGAGTGGTGGCACTGAGCAAGTAGGCACAGTATATGCTGTGAGCCTGACACACAGGCTGGCAGTGGCAGGCAGGCAACTGCTATTAGAATACACTAGCAAACTGATGTAAAAGTTTTTTTTAAAAATTTACACTACTGTTACACCAGATATGAGTGGTGGCACTGAGCAAGTAGGCACAGTATATGCTGTGAGCCTGACACACAGGCTGGCCTGGCAACTGAAATTAGATTACACTAGCAGACTGATGTAAAAGTTTTTTTTTTTTAATTTACACTAATGTTACACCAGATATGACTGGTGGCACTGAGCAAGTAGGCACAGTATATGCTGTGAGCCTGACACACAGGCTGTCAGTGGCAGGCTGGCCTGGCTACTGAAATTAGATTACACTAGCAGACTGATGTAAATTTTTTTTTTTAAATTTACACTAATGTTACACCAGATATGAGTGGTGGCACTGAGCAAGTAGGCACAGTATATGCTGTGAGCCTGACACACAGGCTGGCAGTGGCAGGCAGGCAACTGCTATTAGAATACACTAGCAAACTGATGTAAAAGTTTTTTTTTAAAATTTACACTACTGTTACACCAGATATGAGTGGTGGCACTGAGCAAGTAGGCACAGTATATGCTGTGAGCCTGACACACAGGCTGGCCTGGCAACTGAAATTAGATTACACTAGCAGACTGATGTAAAAGTTTTTTTTTTTTAATTTACACTAATGTTACACCAGATATGACTGATGGTGGCACTGAGCAAGTAGGCACAGTATATGCTGTGAGCCGGACACACAGGCTGGCAGTGGCAGGCTGGCCTGGCAACTGAAATTAGATTACACTAGCAGACTGATGTAAAAGTTTATTTTTTTTAATTTACACTAATGTTACACCAGATATGAGTGGTGGCACTGAGCAAGTAGGCACAGTATATACTGTGAGCCTGACACACAGGCTGGCAGTGGCAGGCTGGCCTGGCAACTGAAATTAGATTACACTAGCAGACTGATGTAAAAGTTTTTTTTTAAAATTTACACTAATGTTACACCGGATATGACTGGTGGTGGCACTGAGCAAGTAGGCACAGTATATGCTGTGAGCCTGACACACAGGCTGGCAGTGGCAGGCAGGCAACTGCTATTAGATTACACTAGCAGACTGATGTAAAAGTTTTTTTTTTTTAATTTACACTACTGTTACACCAGATATGACTGGTGGTGGCACTGAGCAAGTAGGTACAGTATATGCTGTGAGCCTGACACACAGGCTGCCAATGGCAGGCTGGCCTGGCAACTGAAATTAGATTACACTAGCAGACTGATGTAAAAGTTTTTTTTTTTTTTAAATTTACACTACTGTTACACCAGATATGACTGGTGGCACTGAGCATGTAGGCACAGTATATGCTGTGAGCCTGACACACAGGCTGGCAGTGGCAGGCAGGCAATTGCTATTAGATTACACTAGCAGACTGATGTAAAAGTTTTTTTTTTTTTTAATTTACACTACTGTTACACCGGATATGACTGGTGGTGGCACTGAGCAAGTAGGTACAGTATATGCTGTGAGCCTGACACACAGGCTGCCAATGGCAGGCTGGCCTGGCAACTGAAATTAGATTACACTAGCAGACTGATGTAAAAGTTTTTGTTTTTTTAAATTTACACTACTGTTACACCAGATATGACTGGTGGCACTGAGCATGTAGGCACAGTATATGCTGTGAGCCTGACACACAGGCTGGCAGTGGCAGGCAGGCAACTGCTATTAGATTACAAAAAAAAAAAAAAAAAACGACTGATGTGGCCCTAAAAAGGGCTTTTTGGGGTTCTATCCTTACAGCACAGATCAGATGAGTCCTTCAGGACTGTAGTGGACACTGAATACACTAGCCTAGCTATCAATTTCCCTAAAAAATCAGCAGCAGCTACACTGTCCCTCCTCTCACTAACAATGCAGGATCAGAATGAATCTAAAATGGCTGCTGCCCAGGAGCTGGGAGGGAGTGTCTGCTGCTGATTGGCTGTAATGTGTCTGCAGACTGTGAGATACAGGGTCAAAGTTTACTCAATGATGACGAAAAGGGGGCGGATCGAACATCTCATATGTTCGCCCGCCGCTGCGAACGCGAACAAGCTCTGTTCGCCGTGAACTGTTCTCCGGTGAACTGTTCGCGACATCACTATCGCTGATGTAAGAATTGACAGAAGGAGAGAGTGCAGGGGTGAAAAGGTAGATCTGGGTATCGTCAGCATAGAGATGATAGCTGAAGCCATAGCTGTTGATAAGTTTACCCAGTGAAGAAGTGTAAATAGAGAAGAGTAGAGGACCCAGGACAGAGCCTTGAGGTACTCCAACAGACAGAGGCAAAAGACAGGAGGAGTCACCAGCAGAAGAGATGGAGAAGGATCTGTTAGAGAGATAAGAGTGAATCCAGGAGAGGGCAGTGTCACAAACCCCAAGAGAGCTGAGAGTCTGTAGGAGAAGGGGATGGTCAATGGTGTCGAAGGCAGCAGAAAAGTCCAGTAAGATGAGTATAGAGTAGTAGCCTTTGTTTTTATCAGAAAGGAGATCGTTAGTAACCTTGGTGAGGGCAGTCTCAGTTGAGTGTTGGGGATGGAAGCCAGATTGCAGGGGGTTGAGCAATGTGTTGGAGGACAGGAATTGGGTTAGGCGATAGAAAACTAGTTTTTCAAGTAATTTTGAAGCTAGCGGGAACAGTGATATGGGATGTTAGTTTGCAGGGGAGTTAGGATCAAGGGAGGGTTTTTTTGAGGATGGGGGTGACCTTTGCATGTTTGAAGGAGGCAGTGTATGTGTGTGTGTGTATATATATATATATATATATATATACACAGTCATGGCCAAAATATTGGCACCCCTGCATTTCTGTCAGATAATGCACCACGTTGCCCAGAAAATTGTTGCAATTACAAATGTTTAGGCATTCTCATGTTTATTTTGTTGGTTTGTATTGGTATGACTCAGAAAAAGGGGAGAAAAAAAGCCACATCTGACACATACCACGCAAAACTCCAAAAATGGACTGGGCAAAATTATTGACACCCTCATTTTAATATTTGGTAGCACAATCCTTTGAAAAAATAACTGAAATCAATTGATTTCTATAACCATCAATGAATTTCTTACACCTCTCTACTGGAATTTTGGACCACTCTTCTTTTACCAACTGCTCCAGGTCTCTCAGATTGGAAGGGTTCCTTTTCCCAACTGCTGTTTTAAGATCTCTCCACAGGTGCTCTATGGGATTGAGATCTGGACTAATTGCTGGCCATTTCAGTAGTCTCCAGCGCTTTGTCTTAAACCATTTCTGGGTGCTTTTTGACGTGTGCTTTTGGTCATTGTCCTGCTGTAAGACCCATGACCTTTGACGGAGACCTAACTTTCTGACACTGGGCCCTACATTGCATCACAGAATTATTTGGTAGTCTTCAGATTTCATAATGCAATGGACACAGTCAAGACATTCAGTGCCTGAAGCAGCAAAGCAACCCCAAAACATCAGTCAACCTCAACCATGTTTGACTGTAGGGACTGTATTCTTTTCTTTAAAAGCCTAATTTCTTCTTCTGAAAACAGATGGGCTTTACCAAAAAGCTGTAGTTTGGTCTCGTCTGTCCACAACACATTCTCCCATAAGGATTTAGGCTTCCTCAGGTAAGTTTTGGCAAACTCCAATCTGGCTTTATTATGTTTCTGTGTAAGGAGTGGGGTCCTCTTGGGTCTCCTATTATAGCGTCCCTTTTCATTCAGATGGCAACATATAGTGTAAGCTGACACATTTGTAACCTGTGACTGAAGGTCAACTTGAATTTGTCTGGAAGTTGAACAATCTTCAAACAATCCTTCGTTGCAATCTTTGATCAGTTTTTCTCTTTCGTCCACGTTGAGGGAGATTAGCTACAGTGCCATGGGCTGTAAACTTCTTGACAATGTTGCGTACACTGTGAACACAGGAACATTAAGATCTCTGGAGATGGATTTGTAACCTTGAGATTGCCCATGCTTTTACACAATGTTTGTTCTTAAATCCTCAGACAATTCTTTACTGCTCTTTCTCTGGCACACAGAGACACACAAGAGAAAGGTTGAGTCAATTTTAACTGGTTGCCAGTGTGATCTCTAAAGTGTCAGCACCTGTTGATACAGGTGTTTTTAATTAAAAATTACAGGAGCATCACAAACTTGGAATTAAATTATTTCTTACAATTTTGAGTTTTGCGTGGAATGTGTCAGATTTGGCTTTTTTTTCTCCACTTTTTTTCCATACTAATACAAACAAAATAAATAAACATGAGAATGCCTAAACATTTGTAATTGCATAATATACACACACACACACACACACACACACATATATATATACAGTATCTCACAAAAGTGAGTACACCCCTCACATTTTTTGTAAATATAAGAAACAGGACAACCCCAGACAATCATTTCGTCCTCTTATGGGTCTCGTCAGTAAGGTGCAGCCATATTCCTCTAAGCACACTGGGCAAGGAGTCCACGTCTGGTTTCCCCTATCACCCATGGGGAGACCTCCCCATTGTCATATTAATTTGCATACGAAGAGAGAAGCACTCTACCAGGAATGAACAACAGCTCATCAGCTAGTTATATGGTGATTTACCACCCAGGGGTGGCATCTTTTAATGAAGTTGCACCCAGGAGGTAAATTGCCATAGAACAGGCTAACAATGGTATTGAGCTGGTTGTTCATTCCTGTAAGTGCACTTCACTCTGTATGTATTTAGTTTCCATATGGGTAAAAGGGGCAACCAGACGTGGACTCCTTGCTCAGTGCGCTTAGAGGAATATGGCTACACCTCACTGATGAGGCCCAATGAAGGCTGAAACAATTGTCTGGGGTTGCTGTGTTCCTTGTTCAGAGAAGAATTGCCCGCTATTTTGGCGCTGGACTGATTATAATAGGCGGGATCAGACTGATATACTACAGGAACGTTATACTCTGTGAAAAGCATTACTGGGCTAAAAGAAGTTGCACCCAGGTAGTAAATCACCATAGAACAGGTTAACAATGATATTTAGCTGGTTGTTTGTTCCTGTGAGTGCACTTCTCACTGTATGTATATAATATATATATATATATATATATATATATATATATATATATATATATATATATATATATATATATATATATATATATATATATATATATATATATATATATATATATATATATATACAGTATATATATACATACAATAACTCACAAAAGTGAGTACACCCCTCACATTTTTCTAAATATTTTATTATATCTTTTCATGTGACAACACTAAAGAAATGACACTTGCTACAATGTAAAGTAGTGAGTGTACAGCCTGTATAACAGTGTAAATTTGCTGTCCCCTCAAAATAACTCAACACACAGCCATTAATGTCTAAACCATTGGCAACAAAAGTGAGTACACCCTTAAGTGGAAATGTCCACATTGGGCCCAAAGTGTCAATATTTTGTGTGGCCACCATTATTTTCCAGCACTGCCTTAACCCTCTTGGTCATGGAGTTCACCAGAGCTTCACAGGTTGCCACTGGAGTCCTCTTCCACACCTCAAATGACAAAATCACAGAGCTGGTGAATGTTAGAGACCTTGCGCTCCCCCACCTTCCGTTTGAGGATGCCCCACAGATGCTCAATAGGGTTTAGGTCTGTAGACATGCTTGGCTAGTCCATCTCCTTTACCCTCAGCTTCTTTAGCAATGCAGTGGTCATCTTGGAGGTGTGTTTGGGGTCGTTATCATGTTGGAATACTGCCCTGCGGCCCAGTCTCCAAAGGGAGAGGATCATACTCTGCTTCAGTATATCAAAGTAAATGTTGGCATTCATGGTTCCTTCAATGAACTGTAGCTCCCCAGTGCTGGCAGCACTCATGCAGGCCCAGACCATGACACTCCCACCACCATGCTTGACTGTAGGCAAGACACACTTGTTTTTGTACTCCTCACCTGGTTGCCGCCACACACGCTTGAATCCATCTGAACCGAATAAGTTTAGCTTGGTTTCATCGGACCACAGGACATAGTTCCAGTAATCCATGTCCTTAGTCTGCTTGTCTTCAGCAAACTGTTTGCGGGCTTTCTTTTGCATCATCTTTAGAAGAGGTTTCCTTCTGGGACGACAGAAATGCAGACCAATTTGATGCAGTGTGCGGCATATGGTCTGAGCACTGACAGACTGACCCCCCACACCTTCAATCTCTGCAGCAATGCTGGCAGCACTCATATGTCTATTTCCCAAAGACAACCTCTGGATATGACGCTTAGTATGTGCACTCAACTTATTTGGTCGACCATGGTGAGGCCTGTTCTGAGTGGAACCTGTCCTGTGAAACCACTGTATGATCTTGCCCACTGTGCTGCAGCTCAGTTTCAGAGTCTTGGCAATCTTCTTATAGCCTAGGCCATCTTTATGTAGAGCAACAATTCTTTTTTTCAGATTCTCAGAGAGTTATTCACCATGAGGTGCCATGTTGAACTTTTAGTGACCAGTATGAGAGAATGTGAGAGCGCAACCCATTCACACCTGAGACCTTGTAACACTAATGAGTCACATGACACCGGGGAGGGAAAATGGCTAATTGGGCCCAATTTGCACATTTGCACTTAGGGGTGTACTCACTTTTGTTGCCAAGGGTTTAGACATTAATGGCTGATGTTAAGTTATTTTGAGGGGACAGCATTGGAGCCATTTTCCGTTGATGAAAACATGCAAAAGCATGTTTATGCAATATTCATACTTAATAAAGGTTTTAACTAACGCCTAGATTTAGAGTTTTGCAGCCAAAGGGGTGCGTTAGCTACGCGTGCTTTTTTTTCCCCGCACCTTTTAAACAACGCTGGTATTTAGAGTTGTCTGAAGGGCTGCGTTAGGCTCCAAAAAGGGAGTGTACAGGCATATTTACCGCCACTGCAACTTTCAATACCAGCGTTGCTTACGGACGCGGCCAGCTTCAAAAACGTGCTCGTGCACGATTCCCCCATAGGAAACAATGGGGCAGTTTGAGCTGAAAAAAAACATAACACCTGCAAAAAAGCAGCAATCAGCTCCTAACGCAGCCCCATTGTTACCTATGGGGAAACACTTCCTAAGTCTGCACCTAACACCCTAACATGTACCCCGAGTCTAAACACCCCTAACCTTACACTTATTAAACCCTAATCTGCCGTCCCCGCTATCGCTGACCCCTGCATATTATTTTTAACCCCTAATCTGCCGCTCCATACACCGCCGCAACCTACGTTATCCCTATGTACCCCTAATCTGCTGCCCCTAACACCGCAGACCCCTATATTATATTTATTAACCCCTAATCTGCCACCCCCAACGTCGCCGCCACCTACCTACAATTATTAACCCCTAATCTGCTGACCGGACCTCACCACTACTATAATAAATGTATTAACCCCTAAAGCTAAGTCTAACCCTAACCCCTAACCCTAAATTCCCCCCTAAATTAAATATAATTTTTTTCTAACGAAATAAAATAATTCTTATTAAATAAATTAATCCTATTTAAAGCTAAATACTTACCTGTAAAATAAACCCTAATATAGCTACAATATAAATAATAATTATATTCTAGCTATTTTAGGATTAATATTTATTTTACAGGCAACTTTGTATTTATTTTAACCAGGTACAATAGCTATTAAATAGTTAATAACTATTTAATAGTTACCTAGTTAAAATAATTACAAAATTACCTGTAAAATAAATCCTAATCTAAGTTACAATTAAACCTAACACTAAACTATCAATAAATTCATTAAATAAACTATCTACAATTATCTACAATTATCTACAATTAAAACAACTAAACTAAATTACAAAAACAAACAAACACTAAATTACAAAAAAACCCAAACACTAAATTACAAAAAATAAAAAAAGATTACAAGATTTAAACTAATTACACCTACTCTAAGCCCCCTAAAAAACATAACAAAGCCCCCCAAAATAAAAAAAAATGCCCTACCCTATTCTAAAATAAATATTTTACAGCTCTTTTAACTTATCAGCCCTTAAAAGGGCCTTTTGCGGGGCATGCCCCAAAGAAAACAGCTCTTTTGCCTGTAAAAAAACATACAATACCACGCAACATTACAACCCACATGCCCCTAATCTAACCCAAACCCCCCTTAAAAAACCTAACACTAAGCCCCTGAAGATCTCCCTACCTTGTCTTCACCACGCCGGGTATCACCGATCCGTCCAGAAGATGGTCCGAAGTCTTCATCCTATCCGGCAAGAAGAGGTCCAGAAGAGGGTCCGAAGTCTTCATCCTATCCGGCAAGAAGAGGAGATCCGGACCGGCAAACATCTTCATCCAAGCGGTATCTTCTGTCTTCTTCCATCCAGCGCGGAGCGGGATCATCTTGAAGCAGCCGACGCGGATCCATCCTCTTCTAACGATGTCCTAAGTCCGAATGAAGGTTCCTTTAAATGACGTCATCCAAGATGGCGTCCCTCGAATTCCGATTGGCTGATAGGATTCTATCAGCCAATCGGAATTAAGGTAGGAAAAATCTGATTGGCTGATTGAATCAGCCAATCAGATTCAAGTTCAATCGGATTGGCTGATCCAATCTATTCTATTGGCTGATCGAAATATTCGGATCGGAACAGCCAATAGAATGCAAGCTCAATCTGATTGGCTGATTGGATCAGCCAATCTGATTGAACTTGAATCAGATTGGCTGATTCAATCAGCCAATCTGATTTTTCCTACCTTAATTCCGATTGGCTGATAGAATCCTATAAAGGGCAAAAGGCCCTTTTAAGGGCTAGTAAGGTAAAAGAGCTGTAAAATATTTATTTTAGAATAGGGTAGGGCATTTTTTTATATTGGGGGCTTTGTTATTTTTTAGGGGGCTTAGAGTAGGTGTAATTAGTTTAAAATTCTTGTAATCTTTTTTTATTTTTTGTAATTTAGTGTTTGTTTTTGTAATTTAGTGTTTGTTTTTTTTGTAATTTAGTTTAGTTGTTTTAATTGTAGATAATTGTAGATAGTTTAGTTAATTAATTTATTGATAGTGTAGTGTTAGGTTTAATTGTAACTTAGGTTAGGATTTATTTTACAGGTAATTTTGTTATTATTTTAACTAGGTAACTATTAAATAGTTATTAACTATTTAATAGCTATTGTACCTGGTTAAAATAAATACAAAGTTGCCTGTAAAATAAATATTAATCCTAAAATAGCTACAATATAATTATTATTTATATTGTAGCTATATTAGGGTTTATTTTACAGGTAAGTATTTAGCTTTAAATAGGATTAATTTATTTAATAAGATTTATTTTATTTCGTTAGATTTAAATTATATTTAACTTAGGGGGTGTTAGGGTTATGGTTAGACTTAGCTTTAGGGGTTAATACATTTATTATAATAGCGGCGAGGTGCGGTCGGCAGATTAGGGGTTAATAATTGTAGGTAGGTAGCGGCGACGTTTAAGGGGGCAGATTAGGGGGTAATAAATATTAGGTAGGGGTCGGCGATGTTAGGGGCAGCAGATTAGGGGTACATAGGGATAATGTAGGTTGCGGCGGTGTGCGGTCGGCAGATTAGGGGTTAAAAAAATTTAATAGAGTGGCGGCGATGTGGGGGGGCCTCGATTTAGTGGTACATAGGTAGTTTATGGGTGTTAGTGTACTTTAGAGCACAGTAAAGAGCTTTATGAACCGGCGTTAGCCCAGAAAGCTCTTAACTCCTTACTTTTTTCTGCGGCTGGAGTCTTGTCGTTAGATTTCTAACGCTCACTTCAGCCAAGACTCTAAATACCGGCGTTAGAAAGATCCCATTAAAAAGATAGGATACGCAATTGATGTAAGGGGATCTGCGGTATGGAAAAGTCGCGGCTGGAAAGTGAGCGTTAGACCCTTACCTACAAGACTCTAAATACCACCGGTAGGCCAAAACCAGCGTTAGGACCCCCTAACGCTGGTTTTGACGGCTAACGCAGAACTCTAAATCTAGGCGTAAGTATTTACGGTAAATATTTCACATTTCAATGTTCCTATATATGTCTGACCCAATGTGCTTCAAGGACATGTGTCTTCATGCCTGCCTTAGAGGAAGTAGTGGTGGGGTAAGAAGTATTTGAAGTATTGGTGGTAAAAGATCTCGCTTAATGGGGGATATCTATCAAAGCATCAACTATGTTGCATTCGCCGGCATCAATACGCTCGCCTAACATCGCAACTCTCAATACGTTGTCCTTATTTATGAAAAAGCCGGCACAAAGACTTGTGTCTATTCGGCTTTTTCCCAACTTTATTTATACTCTGTCACTAAATGCCGCTACTATACTAAAATGTTTAACCCCTACCCCGCCGCTCCCCGACATCGCAGCAACCTAAATAAAGTTATTAACCCCTATCCCGCAGCTCCTGACACTGCCGCCACTAAATAAATGTATTAACCCCTAAACATCTGGCCTCCCACATCACTACCACTAACTAAACTTATTAACCCCTAAACCGTCAGCCCCCACATCGCCAAAAACTAAATTAAGCTATTAACCCCTAAACCTAACAACCCCCTAACTTTAAATTAAAATTACAACATCCCTATCTTAATATAAATTAAAACTTACCTGTAGAATTAAAATAAACTATTTTAAACTCTTAATTAACCTACCCTAACTATTAAACTACAATTAAATTAAAATACCAATTAAATAAACTAAATTACATATTTAAGAAACCTAACCCTACTCAAATTATTTAAATATACCATTAAACATTATTAAAAGTACTAAACTACAGAAAGAAAACAAACACTAAGTTACAAAAACAAACACTAAATTACGAAAAATAAAAAAAACAAATTATCAAAAGTAAAAAAGAATTGCACCTAATCTAATTGCCCTATCAAAATAAAATATTTATGTGGCCCCATCTTACGCAAATCTTTATATGTCCATTTTCGAAGAATTTAAAACAGATCTATTCCGAAGAGAACATATCAAGTTATTCAGGAGATATACATTGATGATCTCTTTTTAATCTGGACGGGAAGTGTTGAAGAATTGGATACATGGTTTACCCAACTGAATTCCATCAATGCAACACTTCAATTTAAGATACAATATGACCAGTCACAAATTGGCTTCCTAGATGTGCGACTATACAAAGGTGAGGGAAAGGTTCAATCCACCTTATTTCAAAAAGAAACGGATCGAAATGCACTGCTACATTATACTAGTTGCCACCCTCCAGCTTTAAAGAAAGCACTTCCTAAGTCCCAACTACAAAGGGTACTGAGAAATAATACAGAGGAATCCAATAGGAACTTCCAGCTATCCGAGATGGAGGATTGCTTCCAAGAACGGAGGTACCCTTCTAAACTTCTGTTGATTGTTGATATTTTATTCCCACACATATGATGAATGTCACATTTATAATCAGTGTCTATGATTGGTTGTTGCCACTTTGTATATATATATGGGTCTGCATTCATTGGTAACCGGATCCTTCACTTGTGCATGCCACGGAGTGGGATATCTTTGTCACTGAATTATGTACACTGATATGTGTTACTACATTTGTGTACAATTTTGGCTGTTGCTATACATTTACGCCCTTGCATGTATCTAGCCTGCCAGTTACTTTATTCCCTGTACGGGGAGTGTCTGATGACGTCTTCCTCCGAGGGCCATATTTGGCCATGCCCACGTTGTCGGCTCTTGGCGGTTCTGCTAACTGCAATGGCGATTATATTGTTTGCAGCCTCATTTGTGAGTTTTAACATTTATCGTTTTATTGCCCTCTAGGTGTATATACTATAGTCCATCATTGTTATAACATCACATGTAGTCATGATGCTTATTGTATGATCGCTCTGCTGCTTGTATATAGCTGGTTAATGGACATTTTTCACTATATCTATAATAGTGCACTGTTTCAGCCCCGTTATATATATTTCCTTTTGCCTTTTTATTTTTACTTTCATATTTTCATGTCACATTTATTGTAGTAATATGTTGTCACTAACACTTTAATGATATATGAGATATGAGAATATTTGTTTGTTTAAACAACAATATTTGTGTGTAAATATGATGGGTCATGCAGCACATGACCTATTTGGGGCTGTCCTACTCTGAGCTGGGGGAGGGGTTAACACTTGATTTAAACACTGCTGTTTGTTCACTTTTTGTTTGGTCTGATGAAGGTGTGATTGATCCCCGAAACGTCACATATTTTTTGTGCTGAATAAAGCAACTTTTTCAAAAATCCAGTGAGTGCAAGCCTCTTCTTTCCGGTATCATCATTTTTTGCCTGCACCCTGGTTGATGCAATTTAAGTGGGAGTTCGCTTTTTCTGCTTTATTATATATATATATATATATATATATATATATATACAGTATATATATATATATATTTCAAAATAAAAAGCTAATTTTCTTCTAAATTGGAATGTAAAGTTTTCATAACTAACTTCAGCTTTAGCGCAGTTGGTCTAACACGGTGTCGGGTTAGTGTGCAAGTGATAAGTGTTAGTGGTGTGCTCCATTGAAGTCTTTGGGAGAAGAAGTTAATTTGGTTGTGATATCCAAAGTCCTGAAATTAGCACACATTAGACTTTTACTCTGGAGCTAACTTTTTACTATTAACTTGCAATACTTGTGTTAACCCGCCCACATTAAAGTTTTCTTTTAGCTCAGCACACGAGCTAAAGTAAAATTGGCAAGACACTTGTAATCTAGCTTACCACCTAACAAATTTTTCACCCAATTGTAAAATGGAAGGAGTGAAGACTAGTGAAAATGTAAATGTGTATTGGTTTTTTAATCTTAATGTTCGGTGCTCTATGGCTTTACAACACTTTATTTTTAGGCATAAAAAGGAGCTCACTTTATTGAGAAGAATGTAATTTTAAAGAGACAGTCTACAATAGAATTGTTATTGTTTTAAAACATAGATAATCCCTTTATTACCTATTTCCCGGTTTTGCATAACCAACACAGTTATATTAATGTACTTTTTACCTCTGTGATTACCTTGTATCTAAGAACCTTCTTCCAGCCCCCTGATCACATGACTGTGACTGTTTACTATCGTCTTGCATTTAGCATTGTGTTGTGCTAAATCTTAAATAACTTTCTGTGCCTGAACACAGTGTTATCTATATGGCCCACATGCACTTTCAGTCTTTTTGTGTTAAAAAGGAATTTAAAAAGCATGTGCTAAGAGGCAGCCCTCAAGGGCTTATACATTAGCATATGAGTCTACCTAGGTTTAGTTTAAACTAAGAATACCAAGAGAAAAAAGCAAATTTGATGATAAAAGTAAATTGGAAAGTTGATTAAAATTACATGTCCTATCTGAATAATGAAAGTTTAATTTTGAGCAGACTGTTCCTTTAACCCTTTGAGTGCTAAGCACTTTCCTGGGTGCTAAGATTTTTTAATGGTTTTTTTATTTTTTTAACATTTTTTTTAACCTTTTTTAAAAAAAAATTCAGACCCCAAATACTTACACTGTTGGAAAGGTTAGGCGATTACCTTTCCAATGGTGGGTCTTGGGGGTCTGTAGCTGCTTAGATGCCTGAGATACAGGCTTCTAAGCAGCATGCCCCCTGCTCCTATACTGACGTCACCACGCAAAACGGGAAGCCCCAAAGATGCCTGTCACTCTACAGGCACGAACGCCATGGTAGGAGTGGGTGGGAGCCCCCAGATCTCCCTCAAGTTGGGAGAGTGCTAGTGACGGCTCTGAGCCGTCATTAGCACCAGAGTGGGAAACTCTGTGACGGCTCAGAGCCGTCATTAGCACTCAAAGGGTTAATGTTCACATATTCTTTAACATGTATCCTGCCATAGAGGTCATGCAGCTGTCACAATAGACTTCTAATAATTTGCATTTAGCTATTTGTCAAATTAATGTAAATTAATCCTTAATTACTATATAGCATAATAGAAAATTGCTTATTAAGCTAAATTGTATAGATTGAGGGTAAATTAACAGATCTTTTCCATATGCAGTGCTATCAATTATATTTAAAGATTCGCATTACATCAATTTATTATCTGCTGGATGAAGTCAGTGATGGCAAGTTTCTCTGTTATTAACATTTTGTCTTTTCCTCCCGCCTTATTTGTTTAACAAATTCAGCTGTTTAATGATCCTTTGTCATTTAAAAGAAAAATAAGTGAATATCAACAGTGTATTTGAAAAAAAAAAAAAAAAGAAAGCAAATCTGTGTATTTAAAAGGAACAGTCTACACCAGATTTTTTATTGTTTGAAAAGATAGATAATGCCTTTATTACCCATTCCCCAGTTTTGCATAACCAACACAGTTATATTAATGTACTTTTTACCTCTGTGATTATCTTGTATCTAAGACTCTTCTGGCAGCCCCCTGATCACATGACTTTTTATTTACTGTATTTTATATTGACTTGCATTTTAGCAAATTAGTGCTGTGTTGTGCTGACTCTTAAATAACTCCACGGGCAGGAACACAATGTTAACTATATGGCCCCCATGAACTAGCAGTCTCTTGTTGTAAAAGAGCAAATAAAAAGCATGTGATAAGAGGCTGTCAGTAGTGGCTTAGAAACAGGCAGACATTTAGAATGTATAGTAGAGCATATATTTAAAGGGCCACTAAACATAGAATAATTGCATAATCACTAAATGCATAGTAAAAAGACAATGCAAAAGCAAATAGTTTGAATTTTAAAGGAGTAGTTGATTTTTCTTCTGACAGATGTCAAACACCTAGATTACGAGTTTGCGCTAAACAGGGTGCGTAAAGAACGCAATAAAATGAGCGGTCCCGCACTTTCTATAGCGCTGCCATTACGAGTTACTGAAAAACCTCCTTGTGCTGTGCGTTATGGTGCATTAAGTTCCATGCTGCACAAAAACCAAGGGCCGAGTTTACGTGCTCGTGCACGCTTTCCCCCATAGACATCAATGGGGAGTGAGTGTTTGGAAAAAAACTAACATCTGCAATCGCGGAATGGCAAATCTCCGTAACGCAACCCCATTGATGTCTATGGGAAAAATAAAGTAACGTTTAAACCTAACACCCTAACATAACCCACTAGTCTAAACACCCCTAGTCCCCCGCCCCTGACATCACTGATACTAAATAACGTTATTAATCTCTAATCCACTGCTCCTCCGACATCACCGACACCTAAATAAAGTTATTAACCCCTAATCCGTTGCTCCCAACATTGCCAACAACAAAATAAAGTTATTAACCCCTAATCCACCACTCCCTGACATCGCCAACACTAAATAAACCTACTAACCCCTAAACTGCCCCCCACATCACAAATAATAAATAAACCTATTAACCCCTAAACCGCCAGTGCCCACATTGTAACTAATAAACGAAACCTATTAACCCCTAAACCACCGAACCCTCACATCGCAAAAAACTAAATTAAACTACTAACCCCTAAACCTAACACCTCCTAACTTTAAATTAAAAGTACACTATAACTATCTTAAAATAAAAAAAATAAAAATTACCTGTGAAATAAAAAAAAAATAAGATTAAATTATAAATTAACCTAACATAAAAATTCTAATAAAATAAAAAAACTACAAATTGAAATTCCTAAATTACAATTTTTAAAAAACCTAACACTACAAAAAAAATAAAAAAAAATCTAACATTAAAAAAAATAATAAATACAATTATAAAAAATAAAAACAATTACAACTAATCTAATGGCCCTTTAAAAATAAAAACACCCCCTAACCAAAATAAAAACACCCCCTAACCTACAATAAACTACCAATAGCCCTTTTAAATTAAAGTTAAACTGCCCTTTTACCTAGAAGAAAATGTCCCCCCAACAGTAAACCCCCCACCACACCAACCACCCAAAATAAAAAAAAACTAAGTCTAAATAAAACCTAAGCTACCCATTGCCCCTAAAGGGGCATTTGTATGGGCATTGCCCTTAAAATGGCTTTCAGCTCTTTTACTGCCCTTAAAAGGTCATTCAGCTCTTTTACAGTGCCCATCAACAATCTAAAAAAAAAAAAACACCCAAAACAAAAAAAAAACTAACACTAACCCTATAAAAATCTACTCACGTTTCCTTAAGTCCGGACATCCATCTCCATCCAGGCAGCAAGAAGTCTTCATCCAGATGGCAACATCTTCATCTATCGCGGGGGAGTCTTCTATCTTCATCCCAGCGGCGCGAAGGGGAGCTATCCAGGACCGGAGATGACATCCTGTGCGAAGTGTCCTCTTCATACGATCACCGCTGTACACGGAAGTTGAATGCAAGGTACCTGTTTAAAAATGGAGTACTTTGCATTCCTATTGACTGATTTGATTCTTCAAATTCAAATCAGCCAATAGCATGAGAGCTACTGAAATCCTATTGGCTGTTCAAAACAGCCAATAAGATGGGAGCTACGGAAATCCTATTGGTTGATTTGAACAACCAAAAGGATTTCAGTAGCTCTCATCCTATTGGCTGTTCAAATCAGCATAAAGGATTTCAGTAGCTCTCATCCTATTGGCTGATTTAAATTTGAAGAATCAAATCAGCCAATAGGAATGCAAGGTATGCCATTTTTAAACGGGTACCTTGCATTCAACTTCAGTGTACAGCGGTGATCATATGAAGAGGATACTCCACGCAGGATGTCATCGCCGGTCCTGGATAGGTCCGCGCCGCGCCGCCGGGATGAAGATAGAAGACGCCCCCACGATGGATGATGTCGCCGCCTGGATGAAGACTTCTCGCCGCCTGGATGGAGATGGATGTCCGGACTTCAGGAACTGTGAGTAGATTTTATGGGGTTAGTGTTAGTTTTTTTTTACATTTTTTGGGGTGTTTTTTTTTTTTAGATTAGGGATAGGCACTGTAAAAGAGCTGAATGCCCTTTTAAGAGCAGTAAAAGAGCTGCATGCCCTTTTAAGGGCAATGACCGTACAAATGTCTCTTTAAGGGCAATAGGTAGCTTAGGTTTTATTTTGGGGGTTTGGTTGGGTAGGGGTTTTACTGTTGGGTGGACTTTGTATTTTTTTCTTGTTAAAAGAGCTGTTTAACTTAAGGCAATGCCCTACAAAAGGCCCTTTTAAGGGCTTTTGGTAGTTTATTGTAGGTTAGGGGGTGTTTTTATTTTAGGGGGGCCTTTATTTATTTATATAGGGCTATTAGATTAGGTGTAATTGTTTTAATACAGACTAGTTACAAGGTTAGTGTAGACCGATGGTAATTATACCAGAACTGCCTACCTCCTAATTGCACCTCTCACAGTTGTGCAATTGAATTTATAGGAATTTAAGTTACAAAGGATGGAGGCGGCGCCAAAAAGAGGCTATCTGGCACTCAAAAATTAAATTTCTATGAAAACGTATAAGTTTCAGGCTCAGAAATTATTAAGTCAGTTACAGGAGAGAAGAATCTAAATTACTCACAATGGATTAGCAGCTAACAATATATATATATATATATACAATTGGACCTTAGGATCTGGTTTGAATTATTTATACTTCTTTATGCTAACTAAGACCAATATATTAAAATATTGATTCCTAAAAAAAATGCAAGGTGCTGCAGGTACTAATATCAGAAAACTATTTTTATTACAAATGTTCAGATAAATTCATATAAGTTCAAGTGGGTTCAAAAATTAATATATAAAATCATTCACTAAAATACTAAGACACCGGTGCCTAATTATTCTAAAAAATAAAAATAATAAGACCTATTGGAATCAGATCAGCAGGCTAAAAACAAACATTAGATAAATTGTTACAACACTCTAATCATCCATTCGCTGTAGAGCGGGTTTATCTACTATATAAAACTCTTAACAAAGACCAATTCGAAAACTCAGTTCAAATACTTAATATTGACTAAAACTAAATGAAGCTCAGGATGAGCTGTAGTACAAATAACCGGATTGAATAAAATATGTGGTGACCACTTCTGCTAATTAACACAGTTCTTTGTGTGTTAGGACACTATTGAGAATCTGTATACAGCGATGTGAGCATAATCATATATGCGGTATTGTCTGGTAATCTCCGTAAGGGCTTGAAAGTCTCTTAAGCAGCAATCACCTGTATAGATTTATGATAGTGTTTTTCAAGGTGCTTGTGAGTCTCTTTTTTTATCAATCAGAGTGCCTGTGTTTGAACATTCTTCACACTCCAATTTAACACGTTATGCTTGAGATTGGAAACACTCACCCGTTCTTTCGGTGATTCAGGCGGCAAGTCTTCAGCCTGTTTGTCTGCGTCCCACCGGGGTCGTGTTGGATCACTTTTAATAAGTGTTAGCAGTCTTCTCCGGATTTCTTTAGTGTGCACACTAGTGAATCTTCCGTTAATCTATACTCCTACCGTCTGACCAGGTTATTCAGGTATTTCTGGCGTGACGGTCCTGGGAGTAGAAGTGTCTGTATTTTTCCTCTGCAGGGCTGGATAGTAGTCCCTGGTGAGCTGAAACGCGTAGACTTGACTACTATCCAGCCCTGCAGAGGAAAAATTACACAGAGACACTTCTACACCCAGGACCGTCACGCCAGAAATACCTGAATAACCTGGTCAGACGGTAGGAGTATAGATTAACGGAAGATTCACTAGCGTGCACACTAAAGAAATCCAGAGAAGACTGCTAACACTTATTAAAAGTGATCCAACATGACCCCGGTGGGACGCAGACAAACAGGCTGAAGACTTGCCGCCTGAATCACCGAAGAACGGGTGAGTGTTTCCAATCTCAAGCATAACGTGTTAAATTGGAGTGTGAAGAATGTTCAAACACAGGCACTCTGATTGATAAAAAAAGAGACTCACAAGCACCTTGAAAAACACTATCACACATCTATACAGGTGATTGCTGCTTAAGAGACTTTCAAGCCCTTACGGAGATTACCAGACAATACCGCATATATGAGTATGCTCACATCGCTGTATAAAGATTCTCAATAGTGTCCTAACACACAAAGAACTGTGTTAATTAGCAGAAGTGGTCACCACATATTTTATTCAATCCGGTTATTTGTACTACAGCTCATCCTGAGCTTCATTTACTTTTAGTCAATATTATGTATTTGAACTGAGTTTTCGAATTGGTCTTTGTTAAGAGTTTTATATAGTAGATAAACCCGCTCTACAGCGAATGGATGATTAGAGTGTTGTAACAATTTATCTAATGTTTGTTTTTAGCCTGCTGATCTGATTCCAATAGGTCTTATTATTTTTATTTTTTAGAATAATTGGGCACCGGTGTCTTAGTATTTTAGTGAATGATTTTACATATTAATTTTTGAACCCACTTGAACTTATATGAATTTATCTGAACATTTGTAATAAAAATTGTTTTCTGATATTAGTACCTGCAGCACCTTGCATTTTTTTTAGGAATCAATAATTTAATATATTGGTCTTAGTTAGCATAAAGAAGTATAAATAATTCAAACCAGATCCTAAGGTCCAATTGTGTATATATATATATATATATATATATATATATATATATATTGTTAGCTGCTAATCCATTGTGAGTAATTTAGATTCTTCTCTCCTGTAACTGACTTAATAATTTCTGAGCCTGAAACTTATACGTTTTCATAGAAATGTAATTTTTGAGTGCCAGATAGCCTCTTTTTGGCGCTGCCTCCATCCTTTGTAACTTGTAATTGTTTTAATGTTTGATAATTTAGTTTATTATTTTTTGTAAGCTTAGCGTTTTTTTATTTGTTGTAATTTTAGTTTTTTTTTTGTAATGTTAGATTTTTTTTTTTTTTTTCGTAGTGTTAGGTTTTTTCTAAATTGTAATTTAGGAATTTTAATGGTAGTTTTTTTTATTTTATTAGAATAGCTATGTTAGGTTAATTTATAGTTTAATCTTAGTTTTTTTTTTAAATTCACAGGTAACTTTTTATTTATTTTAAGATAGTTATATTGTACATTTAATTTAAAGTTAGGGGGTGTTAGGTTTAGGGGTTAATATTTTAATTGAGTGTTTTGCGATGTGGGGTCCAGCGGTTTAGGGGTAGGTTTAGTTTATTAGTTATGATGTAGGGGCCTGGCGGTTTAGGGGTTAATAGGTTTATTTTTTTATTTGCGATGTGGGGGGCCAGCGGTTTACGGGTTAATTTGTTTATTTAATAGTCGCAATGTGGGTGGGTGGTAAATTAGGGATTGATAGGGTTAATATAGTATTTGTGATGCGGGAGGGTGACGGTTTAGGGGTTAATAGGTAGTTTATAGGTATTAGTGTACTTTGTATTATGTTAGTTATGAGTTTTGTGAAACATTTTTGTTTTGCAATATCCTTAACTACTGGTCTCAGATGGCAGAATGGATTGTGTCGGTATAGGCTGTAACACAAGCATTTAAGCCGGATGGCACACCTGTACTACAGTGCTATGGAAAATCCTGCACTCAAATTAAATTTTTTGTAATTGCGGAATGGACGTTGCATTACTGGCTAAAATGCTTGCGATATAGCTATACCACCGCAACTCGTAATATGAGTTACAGGCCATTCCAGTGCAATGGACAATTTTTAAGCGGTAATAGCCGAACCACACCATAACGCAAAACTCGTACTCTAGGCCAAAGTTAGTTACATTTTCCTTCGTAATGCATCATGTGACAGCCATCAGCCAATCACAAAATGCATATACTGTATGTATATTCTGTGAATCTCTCACACGCTCAGTAGGAGAGCTGGTGCCTCAAAAAGTGTGCATACAAAATGATTGTGCACATTTTGATAATGGAAGTGAAATGGAAAGGTGTTTAACCCCTTCACTATTGGGACTTTCAAAGATGAACTTGCCCCATTTTTGCTATAACTCCATTTAAACAGAAATAGAGCCTTTGTTTTTTTTTATTTACCTGTCAAAATTATATATATATTTTTAAGCAGACAACCCAAGGTATTGATAAAGGCCAATTTTGGTATTATTCATGCCACCATTTCCCTGCCAAATGCAATGACAAAAAATTCTTACATTTTTCACAAACTTTGGGTTTCTCATTGAAATTATGTACATACTAATTGTGCAATCATGGCACAAATTATTGTAAAAACTTCTCTGGGTTCCCCTTTGTTCAGAAATAGCAGACATATATGGCTTTGCCATTGCTTTTTAATAATTAGAGGGCCGCTAAATGCCGCTGCGCACCACACTTCTATTATTCCCAGAAGTGAATGAAGTTAATTGGGTATCTTGTAAGGTTAATTTTAGCTTTAGAGTAGAATTTACCCTCCCACCAGACACCTTCCACCCCTGATCCCTACCTGATCCATCCCACATCGCTCTTTCCCCTCCCTCATCCCCAACTTGCCATTAGCATCTTAGGTACTGGCAGACAGTCTGCCAATGTGAAAATGTAAGAATTTTTTTTCAGTTTTCTTCAGTGTAGGATCCCCCCTTACCCTCCAACTTCCCTGATCCCTCCCAAACAGCCCTGTGACCCTAACCCCTCTAACTAGTGCCCGCCATCTTAGGTACTGGCAGCTGTCTGCCAGTACCTATAAAATGATTTTTATTTGAAAATGTATTATATTTTTAACTTTTTTTTTGTAGTGAACTGGTCCCACCACCTCCCGCGATCCTTATTTAGGGATCCCCCACTCCCCTTTATCTGTAGTGAAGCTAAACCATCGCTCCCTCTCCCTTTACTTTTTTCACAGTGTAGAACCCTCCCACCCCCGCTGCTGGACCACCCACCTGCCTCACGGTTCCCCTCTCACACCTACCACTGGCACCAACAGATGATTGTTACAGACTGTGACACACACAGTATCACTGTCTGTTACAATCTGGCATCTGCCATCATATGGAACTGGAGCACCGATCCGGCTCCGGTTCCATATGCGGGCAGATGCCTGGAACTCAGGAACTCCAGCTCTCAGTTCTAACTTAACAGCCGAGACTGCTGAAGCTTCCTGAAGCTCAGACATATGTATACATCATGCGGTACAATAAGCAATGTACTGCACAGCGTATATATACGTCTTAAAAGGACACTGAACCCACATTTTTTCTTTCATGATTCAGATAGAGCATGCAATTTTAATAAACTTTCTAATTTACTCCTATTATCAATTTTTCTTCGTTCTCTTGCTATCTTTATTTTAAAAGCAGGAATGTAAATCTTAGCAGCCAACCCATTTTAGGTTCAGCACCATGGATAGCGCTTGCTTATTGGAGGCTAACATTTACCCACCAATAAGCAAGCATAACCCAGGTTCTCAACCAAAAATAGGCCGGCTCCTATGCATCACATTCCTACTTTTAAAATAAAGATAGCAAGAGAATGAAGAAAAATTGATGATAGGAGTAAATTCGAAAGTTATTTAAAATTACTTGCTCTATCTGAATCATGAAAGAAAAAATGTGGGTTTAGTGTCTCTTTAATGGGTTAAGGGGTTAAAATGATTTGTTCTATCTGACTCATGAAAGTTTAATTTTGATTTGACTGTGCCTTTAAATAGAAGCCAGCTTTATTTAACTGCTTACCCTGGACAACCAGTGGAGGTAATCAGAGGCCTAAAGTATTTTATTTTTGTCTCTTGGATATCAAATAATCTGTTAAATCTGTTATCTGTTATCCTTAGCAACAGCTAAGCTAATATACAGCCAACAGAGGTCAATCAAATGATTTATCAACAAAAATCCCCATAGACTTTTGTATGGCATTTTTCTGTTGATTGAAAGAATTATGATCAATCCCATGGTGTTAATCTAAATATAACTGTAAAAATATTATGATTATGTATTCATCATAAAGTTTCAAATGCTTCATATTATAATGGATGCCAAACATAGTAACTTTATTAACATTAAAAGTTTTCTCATTTCTTTAAATATTTATTTATTTATTTATTTATTAGAAATATGATTTTTTGTGTGATTATTTCTTCTAACAACCACACAGGTTTGTGTGTTTTTGTGTACAATGGAGTCGCTGAGTGAGGGCAGTTTACATTGAGAATAGTAAAGTGGAGCCAAAAAGAATGATAAATTCAGCTGGTGTAAACTAATGTACTAATAGAACTGTACAGCTAATGTAAAGTCTCTCTGTCTCTCATAGATATATTGATAGACAAAAAGACAGAAAGATAGATAGATGATAGATAGATCCTCACATAATACATTCACAAATATTATCTCTGTGCTTTAAAGGGACAGTCTAGGCCAAAATAATCTTCATGATTCAGATAGAGCATGTCATTTTAAACAGTTTTCCAATTTACTTTTATCACCAATTTTGCTTTGTTCTTTTGGCATTCTTAGTTGAAAGCTTAAAATAGGAGGTTCATATGCTAATTTCTTAGACCTTGAAGGCCACCTCTTTTCAGATTGCATTTTAACAGTTTTTCACCACTAGAGGGTGTTAGTTCACGTATTTCATATGGATAACACTGTGCTCGTGCACGTGAAGTTATCAGGGAGCAGGCACTGATTGGCTAAACTGCAAGTCTGTCAAAAGAACTGAAATAAAGGGGAAGTTTGCAGAGGCTTAGATACAAGATAATCACAGAGGTTAAAAGTGTATTATTATAACTGTGTTGGTTATGCAAAACTGGGGAATGGGTAATAACAGGATTATCTATCTTTTAAAACAATAAAAATTCTGGTGTAGACTGTCCCTTTAAGTGTACCTAACCATTATTGTTTTACCTATAATTTTTTAGACAGCAATGCACCGATTGTTTTGACAGTAATTGTTTTCAGTCACAAACATGTCTTAGACTTTATCAGTGTTTCGCTTCACCCTTAACAAAAATTGTCAACTCTAAAGCTTGTCAATATTAAGGCCAAGCACCCTCACTATGTGACATCCATTCAGGAAGCTGAAGAACATCTTACACCACATTTAACCTCTTGTGCTTCTTTTGAACCTAATTGTAGGGGTTTGACCGAACACCTCAATCAAATTAAACTCAGTCTCATCGATTCAACAGCTATAAGAGGTAACAGTTACTCTGTGTGCTAGTGACTGCCCACATGCTGATAATAAATCAAAGTCAAATCATATTCTTTTTATCCACTCTTGGTTATCTCATTTGAATCAAGAAAAATGAACATAAAGCAATTTTTTTTACAAGCAAGACAGATATTGTGAAAGACAAAGTTAAATTTATCTTTATACATTTTGAATAGCTTCATTAAAATATAATTTTATGGGGAACAGAGATTCATCTATCGAATTAACAGTAGTTGGCACTAGGCACAATGGTGCGGAAATGTGTGCAAGGCATGAAGCACAAAACAGATGCTGATGCTAATTACGGCCATAACATTTGGTCATGTCCTCTGATTTTCCAAAGCATCTGCACACCCACATTGCTACTGACAAAGTACACAGCAGACCCGCTAGAAAATATGCTTCTTTAATAAAATAAAGGACAGTAAAATATCTAAATTTTAAACTGTATATAAGGGAAAAAAAAAGTGTTGTAATTATTGAAAAGTTAAGTCCAAGCATTTGTGCCTATTTAAATTGGTTCAATCAAATGTTTCTTGTTAAATGTTGTTTCAGAAGCTGATAACTGTTTCATTAATTTGCACAATATTTAGCTGCTAATTTTACTGTCACTACAATCCCTGAAAACTTTGAAGGGGACATGGAAAACAAAAGTAAGCTTTCATGCTTCAAACAGGACATATAGGGCCCGATTAAAAGTGATCTTCTGGTGTTTTTTGCTAACTGCACCCAAAGTAAAAAATTTGCATGGCCACATTAGCGTGCTTATTACATGTTGAAAGTTCAAAGTTAGCATATGAGCAAAATTTAAAATGAATTTTTATACATTCGTTCGTTCGAATCGAATTTCAAATGTTTATATAACATTCTAACATTCTATTTTCGAATTTTCGTTTTCAAATTTTTCAATAAAATTAGAAAATATTCGTTCGAATAATAGAATGTTTAGCTATGTATTCATTCAATTTCGAAATGTAATATTCTAATTCGAATGTGACATTCTAATTCGAATGTGACATTCAAATTTGAAATAGTATTTCTAGTCTACAACTGTGTTTAATAAATGTAATATTCGAATTTGAATGCTACATTCGAATTCGAATGTCACATTGGAATTTGAAATAGTATTTCTAGTCTAATACTGTGTTTTAAATGTGATATTCGATTCGAATGTGATAGTCGATTTGAATGTGACGTTCGAATTTGAAATAGTATTTCTAGTCTAATACTGTGTTTTATAAATGTAATATTCGAATTCGAATGTGGCATTCAATTCGAATGTGATATTCGATTTGAATGTGACATTCAAAATAGTGTTTCTAGTCTACAATTGTGTTTTATAAATGTAATATTCAAATTCGAATGTGATATTCGAATGTAACATTCGAAATTGAATGTGACATTCGAAAACTGTAAATAACATTCGAAAATCGAATTTTTAAGAATATTCGTTCTTATCAACATTCTATTATGTAAATCGAATTTCTACAATAACATTCGTTCTAACATTCGAATTCGGATATAAACACATTCGCCCATCCCTACTCACCGTGCTCCTTCTTCCCATTGACTTCTGTGCGGTGCACTAAAACAAATATATTAGTTATCGTAAAAGCAGACTGAATGAATATGAAGAGAGCAAGTTAAGGGATGGGCTCCCTGAGGGAAGAAAGGGTCATAAAGGGGGATGGTGAGCATGGGATCCTCTGAAGACAAAAAAGGAGGGTCCCATGAGTCACAGATAAGGGAAGTGTTTTTTTCTAAGTACAAGGTGTGGGAAAAGGAGAGGGGTGGGGGAAGGCATAAAGGTCAGGTGAGACAGGAAGCAAGTATCACTAACCTTTTTTCTTTTTTTCAGAGCAAATCGGTTTGTTTGGTTGCAGAGATGACTTGCAGAGTCAGGAAAATCCCTAAGAGGTTTCTCAACGATGATGAGACGATCTGGAGGACAAGGGCTTTGGCAGCGCAGAGGAAGCTGAAAAAATATGAAAAAAGGAGAAACAATTACCATCTCAACAGGGAGTATCCTTAAAGAGACATGAAACCCAATTGTTTTCTTTTGTGATTCAGATAGATCATGCAATTTTAAACAACTTTCTAAGTTATTTCTATTATCTAATTTGCTTCGTTCTCTTGATATCATTTGTTGAAAAGCATATCTAGATAGGATCAGTAGCTGCTGATTGGTGGCTGCACATAGATGCCTTGTGTGATCGGCTCACCCATGTGCATTGCTATTTCTTCAAAAAAGAATATCTACAGAATGAAGCAAATTTGATTATAGAAGTAAATTGGAATCTTGTTTAAAATTGTATTTTCTACCTGACTCATGAGAGAACATTTTTTGGGGTTAGTGTCCCTTTAAGTGGTCCTTCTGTGTCTCCTTCTGTTTTCCCTCTGGGTCTGTAGCTGCTAAAAGTAAACTAAGGGTAAGTACAAGAGGGCTGAAAAAAACCCTTCTCCCCTGGGTTGCCCTGAAGGGTCTAATATTAAGGTAGAGTGTATGTCTGATGGGTCTGGGGATTTTGAGAGTTCACCTGCGCTTTTTAACACTCCCATGAGTCAGAGTGTGCCCTGCGGCCAGGGAATAGGCCATTATCGCCTGCAGTGGATGCTGATAATGTGCTACATATTAGGCCAAATGGTGCTGGCAGTCTGGCCTCCCCCTATCACCATTACCATAATGATAACGTGTCCAATAGTATAACTAATAGACATAATGAATATGGCAGTGACCCTAAAATATGGTACCCTGGTCACTATCCCGCCCACCATCGCGCGATTCAAGTTCAGGCCGCTCTCCCTCCCCTTCCCCATCGTGTTTCCATCATGTGTTGTTCCCTATCCAGGATCGTAGGCAGAGCAATATTAGCAGGGAGTATGTAGATAAGGCTAGGCCTAGTACTAATAATGATCATAATAATAATCAGATAGGTTTCAGGTTGGGCAACAGGATGCCAGAGGGACAAAAAGGCTTAAGACTAATGATAGGAATAAGAGGGATAGTAACATCATATTTTATGTTAATGGTCAGGCTTATAGGAGGAGAGAAGAGGTAAACGAGGCCAGAAATATGGGGCAGGTGGGAGCAATTAATTTGGATGGTAGCTGCATATCTGGGGAACAAAGAGGCAATATCAGCAACAGGATTTCAACACAGGGGGCTGTACAGGTTAACAGGCACAGAGACAATATTGTGTAAATTGATAAAAGTAACAGAATTAATGATATGGAAAATTTGCAGGCAAACAGATCCCTTCCCACGGTTCTAAGGCAAAGAGGAGCAGCTGAGGCAGAGTCGCACAGCAGCAGCAGTCAGATTGGTGTAATAGACACAGAGAGGCAAGGTGGGCCAATGGCGGAGCAGGACAAGATGGACAGTCATAAGGAGTCTGAGGGGCAAAGCAAGGGAAAACAAGGTAAGAAATATGTCTGCAGAAGGGGCTTGCCATCTGATAGTTCTTCAGATATTGATTTGGAGGATGATAAAGTTAAAGTGGAAGGGAATAGGTATATTTTAAAAATAATGAAGATTTATGCAAAACAGGGAGGGGAGAGATTAAGGGTATCAAAGGAAAAGGATATAGAATAGTGTGATCAGGAATATAATGCAGATAAAGAGGTATCAACAACAAGGTTGCTTTCATTACCAATACATTTAAAGGTAAAAATAGTTGAAAAAGATAAAAGAGGTAAATATGTAGATATTTTTGAAACAACCAGGGAGGCTGTAGCATCGAAGTCGTAAACTGAAACTTTTTTTACAGAATGGGTGAAGGGGATTTTAATTTATGCTGTGTGTTTTTAGTGGCAAATCTGGAAAAGGTTAAGGGCATGTTGAGGTATATTCACCTTATAGCAGAGTGCTACACTTCAAATGGGGGGTATTCTTGTGGAGTTTAGGAGAGGCAATTTACAGCTGGGTGAGAGGGGCAGTAAAGATATTGGGTTAAAATTAATGGATCTGTGGTCAAGGGTGGTAAAGAATGCTGAGCCTCAACAATTTTGGCCTATGAGTCAGTTTTTTGGGAAAGGGGGTAGAGGGGAAGCCAAAGATTGCTGGGCGAACAACTATAAGAGGCGTGATAGAGGCAATTCCTGTAAATATAGGCACGTGTGTAGATATTGTAATGGAAATCACCCGGGGGTGAATTGTAAAAGAGGCAATGTGAATGGGCCCAGGTATTCCTTTCAAGGGCATGCAATTCCAGCAGTGGAGTTGGATTGGGGGTTGGCCAAAACACCCCTGAAAATAGATCGGTTGTTAAAGGATTTGCAGGCATATGAAAACATAGAGAGTAACATTTTTCTTGAGCATGGTTTGTCTGAGGGTTTTGTGGTACCAGTTCAATTTGAGGTGAAAGGTGCAGGTAAGGCGAGGATTTTGAAGTCAGCTGTGGAGTTCCCTGAGGTGCTGCAAGAAAAATTGGACAAGGAAGTTAAATTAGGGAGGATGACAGGGCTGTTCAGATGGTGCGGGCCTTGGGTAAGGGAGCTTTGTTCTAAAAATTGACATAGAATCAGCATTTCGGTTGTTGGCCCTTAATCCAGGGAGTTTTAAGTTAATGGGTTGCAAGTTCAATGGCAACTATTATGTTGATAAAAGTTTACCCATGGGGTGTTCAATTTCGTGTGCAGTGTTTAGCTCTTTTTTGCATTGGTTAAGTGTTAAGAAGTCTAGAATGGACAATGTTGTCCACTATTTAGATGATTTTTTTGTTGATGGGGTTAGCTGGTTCTAATGATTGTGAAAAGTTAAATGTGAATTTGTTGGAAATGTTAGAATTTTTAGGGGTACCAGTGGCTAAGGAGAAGACAGAAAGGCCTTGTACCAGGCTAGCCTTTTTAGGTATCGTCATAGATTCCATGAAGGTTCAATATGAGTTACCAGTGGAGAATGTGGAAAAGACCAATGATCTGATAAGGGAAATTGTAGGGAGGAGAAAAATATCGCTCAGGGAAATTTAGAAAGTGCTAGGGATTTTGAACTTTGCATGCAAGGTTATAATCAGAGAAGATTGGAGTTGTGTAAATGTGGAATAAAGATACCAGAACATAAAATCAGAATAATCAGATAGCTGAGGGAAGATGTTAAAGTGTGGGATGCATTATTGTTCCAGTTTAATTTGATGAGGATTTGGGAGCCTTTTTTTTTAGCGGAGGAGCTAGAATTGTTTACGGATACTGCAGGTGGTTGGGGTTTTGGAACTTTTTTGCAGACGGATTTGTGTGCAGGGGAGTGGCCTGGGGAATTGTCTGAATTGTTTGACAGCAACTTCATTGCCAGTAGTAAGGTACTTTCATTATTTGGTTTTGCAATGTTTAAAATTCAATATTCAATTTAAAGCTAAGCATATACCTGGGGTGAGGAACGTCATCGCAGATGCATTATCACGTTTTAAATGGGATGTTTTTAGAAAACTAGCACCAATGGCAAGACCAGTAGGTGAGTTCTGCCCTATGTTTCTTTGGCATATTGGGAACGCATAGCAGGCATTGATGTGCTGGTCAGGAAATCCGTGGCCCGTGGTACTTGGGTAGCCTACGAGAAATATTGGAAGCTATGGCAGCAGTTTAGGGCACAGGGTGTGTGGCCTGGGGAATGGAAAGAAAATGGTGGGGTAAAAAAATCTAGTATTGCTTGAATTATTTCCCATAGTGGTTGCAGTGACTTTATGGGGTAGTCGGCTACCAGATAAAATAATTATTTTTTGGTCCGATAACAAAGAAGTAGTTGATTCCCTGAATTGTTTAACAGCAACATCATTGCCAGTAGTAAGGTACCTTCGTTATTTGATTTTGCAATGATTAAAATTCAACATTTAAAGGGACAGTCTACACCAGAATTGTTATTGTTTTAAAAGATAGATAATCCCTTTATTACCCATTCCCCAGTTTTGCATAACCAACACAGTTATATTAATATACTTTTAACCTCTGTGATTATCTTGTATCTAAGCCTCTGCAAACTGCCCCTTTATTTAAGTTCTTAGACTTGCAGTTTAGCCAATCAGTGCCTGCTCCCAGATAACTTCACGTGCACAAGCACAGTGTTATCTATATGAAAAACATGAACTGGTACCTGGGTAGCCTACAAGAAGGTGGCTTTGGAATTTGAAAGAAAAGGGAATGAAAAAGTGCAGTTAGGGGGCATGTCTCTGGGCAGCACCTTCAATGGTTGCAATTTCGGTAGCTCGGAGTAGATCACAAGATAATCTGCCTATTATTAGTGATACAGTTGACCATCTAATAGCCTTTTGTAGATATTTAGAACCAGCAACTCAAGCAGATCCTCATGATATACTACAATAAAGAATTCTACCTTTGTTCACCAATCTGGAGTGTTAAGGCCTAAGGCAGGCTCTTCACTGAAAGGCTCTCAACACCCCCCACCCGGTATCTTGTAAGCCGGGCATACAGTGCTTTGTCACTGCTAATCTCTACAGCAAACATGGAGATACAAATTCTTCAAGAACTGAAGAAGCTATTACTACATCATTTAACCCAACTGGAAGAAGACCTATTTAAAACTATACAATCGGTCACCCATGAAGCTCCATATGCCATACCTGCTGATGCGCAACAGACAAGTGGCTCTGGGGTGGAGTTGGCTGGTTTACCTTCAGACCTTCTCCCGCAAAGATCTCCACTGACAAAAGACCCTGCTATATCTAATTCAGCTGAGGAGAATGAGACGGAGACATTCCTGTGTTGTTCCTCACCTGCTACCAACACAACCATAGCAGACTGGAAAAACGAATGTCTGTCTACTGATATATCAGCTAAATATCAGCTAAAGAAAATGACACTATGGACACTCACATTCAGCAGGGCTTCATGCGCCCCAATACCAGAGAGAAGGTCCGAGCTCCTAAAAAACCTTGGGATGAACTAGTCAGCTCCCAACCAGCGATCAAAGTAGCCACTGAATCCCCAGATCCTTACCTCTGCGCCATTGAGAGTGGCTTAGGCCGTAGTGCTTCTGTGACTGCGGAGACAACGGCCGGCACCATGCTGTGTTCCGTGATTGGACTTGCGATAACAGCTGTTCTCAGGGACTGCTGCCCTGTTCCTGGGTCCCGCTGGAGATTGATTGAGGCCAACCGGAGAGAGAGACTGGCGTGGGTTGATGTCCACACTCTCCTGGTCCAATGTGATGAACTTTGAACACGTTGGTGTTTCCCTCACTGTGCCCCAGTTTACCACTCTTCAGCAGCGGCTTGATGACGACCCAATCAATATAACTGTCGTCTAATGATCCCACCAAACCCCCAGTATTCATTGGCTCCACTCTATATTATTACGAGTTCAAACGCCGTACTTTTTCTGAATATGTTTAGCCTTGCAGGAATTTACATGTAGATATGCAAAGTGGGTGGAGCTAGCACTATAGACTACCCTACTGCCAAGTACAAGGGAACTTCCTCAAATAAGCCCATAGGTGAAAGAGTGTTAGGTAAAGATCGGGTTAAATACTGGCTCTCTAGGCTAGGGATAGATAAAACACAGCAGAAAAATGTTAAAAATGTCCATATTAATAAAGGTGGTATGTGAAAAGGTAGTATAGCTAAAATAGGTGTGTGTGTGGCTTATGCCTAATTCATTAGGGGTAATCACCTTGAACCCTCTATATAGAGTAAGTAAGTGCTGCTAAATATATATATATATATGAAGGATAAGAAAAAAATCAATCTGTTATAGACATTGAGAATGTATTCAATAAAAGATGTGCTAAAATAGTGAAAGGACCCTTTGTAGTAGGCATACTAAATAAATATAAATATATTTAAATATAAATATATATAAAGATCTTATATTGAGGACAATTTATTCCAAACTAAGTTGGAGTCTTTAGCTAATTCCTTGAAATAGGTTAAATATAAGTATGATAGATTAAAAATATACACATTAAATAGAATAGGGGGTAGAGATCATATCATTATAAAATATATATATTAAAAAACATATATTAAGAAAAATATATTAAAAAAACATACATTTAGAAAAATATATTAAAAAACATATAAAAAAAAACATATTAAAAAGCATAATAAAAACCTTCTTTATAAAGAATTCTATTTCTTTACTAAAAAAATCTGTAAAAAAAGCTATAAAATGTTTTATCTTTTCTTAAAAAGTAAGCATAGTGGTATGGGATAGGTGTATAAGTTAAGAAGGTCTACACTCATACACAATATATATATATTTTCATTATAGTTAAGGAATACTTATCTAATTTTTTGAGAGTGTAGCCTTAAAGTAATGCTTTATATATATATATATATATATATATATATATATATATATATATATATATATATATATATATATATATATATATATATATATATATATATATATACAATAATGAAAATGTCTGGGCTAATGATTATTCTTGGACATGTCTGTCTTAACTTGATATTGATTATTCGTATATACAGGGAGTGCAGAATTATTAGGCAAATGAGTAATTTGACCACATCATCCTCTTTATGCATGTTGTCTTACTCCAAGCTGTATAGGCTCGAAAGCCTACTACCAATTAAGCATATTAGGTGATGTGCATCTCTGTAATGAGAAGGGGTGTGGTCTAATGACATCAACACCCTATATCAGGTGTGCATAATTATTAGGCAACTTCCTTTCCTTTGGCAAAATGGGTCAAAAGAAGGACTTGACAGGCTCAGAAAAGTCAAAAATAGTGAGATATCTTGCAGAGGGATGCAGCACTCTAAAAATTGCAAAGCTTCTGAAGCGTGATCATCGAACAATCAAGCGTTTCATTCAAAATAGTCAACAGGGTCACAAGAAGCGTGTGGAAAAACCAAGGCGCAAAATAACTGCCCATGAACTGAGAAAAGTCAAGCGTGCAGCTGCCAATATGCCACTTGCCACCAGTTTGGCCATATTTCAGAGCTGCAACATCACTGGAGTGCCCAAAAGCACAAGGTGTGCAATACTCAGAGACATGGCCAAGGTAAGAAAGGCTGAAAGACGACCACCACTGAACAAGACACACAAGCTGAAACATCAAGACTGGGCCAAGAAATATCTCAAGACTGATTTTTCTAAGGTTTTATGGACTGATGAAATGAGAGTGAGTCTTGATGGGCCAGATGGATGGGCCTGTGGCTGGATTGGTAAAGGGCAGAGAGCTCCAGTCCGACTCAGACGCCAGCAAGGTGGAGGTGGAGTACTGGTTTGGGCTGGTATCATCAAAGATGAGCTTGTGGGGCCTTTTCGGGTTGAGGATGGAGTCAAGCTCAACTCCCAGTCCTACTGCCAGTTTCTGGAAGACACCTTCTTCAAGCAGTGGTACAGGAAGAAGTCTGCATCCTTCAAGAAAAACATGATTTTCATGCAGGACAATGCTCCATCACACGCGTCCAAGTACTCCACAGCGTGGCTGGCAAGAAAGGGTATACAAGAAGAAAATCTAATGACATGGCCTCCTTGTTCACCTGATCTGAACCCCATTGAGAACCTGTGGTCCATCATCAAATGTGAGATTTACAAGGAAGGAAAACAGTACACCTCTCTGAACAGTGTCTGGGAGGCTGTGGTTGCTGCTGCATGCAATGTTGATGGTGAACAGATCAAAACACTGACAGAATCCATGGATGGCAGGCTTTTGAGTGTCCTTGCAAAGAAAGGTGGCTATATTGGTCACTGATTTGTTTTTGTTTTGTTTTTGAATGTCAGAAATGTATATTTCTTTCATGTAATTAGCAAGAGTCCATGAGCTAGTGATGTATGGGATATACATTCCTACCAGGAGGGGCAAAGTTTCCCAAACCTCACAATGCCTATAAATACACCCCTCACCACACCCACAAATCAGTTTTACAAACTTTGCCTCCTGTGGAGGTGGTGAAGTAAGTTTGTGCTAGATTCTACGTTGATATGCGCTCCGCAGCAGGTTGGAGCCCGGTTTTCCTCTCAGCGTGCAGTGAATGTCAGAGGGATGTGAGGAGAGTATTGCCTATTTGAATTCAATGATCTCCTTCTACGGGGTCTATTTCATAGGTTCTCTGTTATCGGTCGTAGAGATTCATCTCTTACCTCCCTTTTCAGATCGACGATATACTCTTATTTATATACCATTACCTCTGCTGATTTTCGTTTCAGTACTGGTTTGGCTTTCTACAACATGTAGATGAGTGTCCTGGGGTAAGTAAGTCTTATTTTCTGTGACACTCTAAGCTATGGTTGGGCACTTTTTTTATAAAGTTCTAAATATATGTATTCAAACATTTTTTTGCCTTGACTCAGGATGTTCAACATTCCTTATTTCAGACAGTCAGTTTCATATTTGGGATAATGCATATGAATAAATAAATTTTTTTCTTACCTTAAAATTTGACTTTTCCCTGTGGGCTGTTAGGCTCGCGGGGGCTGAAAATGCTTCATTTTATTGCGTCATTCTTGGCGCTGACTTTTTTGGTGCAAAAATGTTTTTTCTGTTTCCGGCGTCATACGTGCGTCATTTTTGAAGTTCTTTTGCGCCAAAAGTGTCGGCGTTCTGGATGTGGCGTCATTTTTGGCGCCAAAAGCATTTAGGCGCCAAATAATGTGGGCGTCATTTTTGGCGCTAAAAAAAAAAATATGGGCGTCACTATTGTCTCCACATTATTTAAGTCTCATTATTTATTGCTTCTGGTTGCTAGAAGCTTGTTCACTGGCATTTTTTTCCCATTCCTGAAACTGTCATTTAAGGAATTTGATCAATTTTGCTTTATATGTTGTTTTTTCTATTACATATTGCAAGATGTCCCACGTTGAAACTGAGTCAGAAGATACTTCTGGAAAATCGCTGCCTGGTGCTGGAGCTACCAAAGCTAAGTGTATCTGCTGTAAACTTATGGTATCTGTTCCTCCAGCTGTTGTTTGTACTGTTTGTCATGACAAACTTGTTAATGCAGATAATATTTCCTTTAGTACTGTTACATTACCTGTTGCTGTTCCATCAACATCTAATACTCAGAGTGTTCCTGATAACATTAGAGATTTTGTTTCTAAATCCATTAAGAAGGCTATGTCTGTTATTCCTCCTTCTAGTAAACGTAAAAAGTCTTTTAAAACTTCTCATTTTTCAGATGAATTTTTAAATGAACATCATCATTCTGATTCTGATAATGGTTCTTCTGGTTCAGAGGATTCTGTCTCAGAGGTTGATGCTGATAAATCTTCATATTTATTTAAAATGGAATTTATTCGTTCTTTACTTAAAGAAGTCCTAATTATATTAGAAATTGAGGATTCTGGTCCTCTTGATACTAAATCTAGGTTTTTAAATCTCCTGTAGTTATTCCAGAAGTCTTTCCTGTCCCTAGTGCTATTTCTGAAGTAATTTCCAGGGAATGGAATAATTTGGGTAATTCATTTACTCCTTCTAAATGTTTTAAGCAATTATAGTCTGTGAAAAGAAAGCAAAGACAGGCGCAGCCCAATTCAAGTGTAGTATTCTTTAATTCAGTGTAAGTGCACACATACAAATGGCTACTTACAAGAGGCACAAATAAAATCTGCATATAAAGGTATCTTTACATCCAAACTGTGTTATGATATAACATACAGCTATGAAACAAACTCTACGCGTTTCGTCTGAGGACGCCCAGACTTTCTCAAGAGATGAAAAATTAGAAGTGTTGCAAGCATGGTGCCTACCGGCTTTATAAAAGGGACCATTAATTGCATGATTAGTTACCAGCCTGTCAGAGTGTGGTGATACTGATTGGCAGGTGAGCTTGTTAAAGCTTTGCATTATTGTATGTTTGAAAAACATATAGGATTTGTTCAGTGTTACCACCTTGAATGCTATAGTAAACATTAAAATATGAACATAGATAAGAAAATAGACAATAAACTTTATGTTAAAAAACCTTGTTTGTTAAAAACTAGAAAGAATCTTAAAAACAATTTGTAGTTGTATACACTAAAATTAAAAATCTGATATTGTGTTTTTTGAAAAAAAAAAAAAAATAAAAAATAAAAAAAAAATAAAGCTACATGAAAGCTTGCAGGTCTAATTCTAGGTTTAGACCTGATGGTTGCATGGTGTTAAGTTGGTAAATCCACCATGATTCTCTGCGTCTGAGTGTTAGAAGCCTGTTTGGAAATATATTGGGGGGTATCCAGTCTATGACTTGGATTTTAAGGGATGCAGGATTTGAATTATGATGTAATTTGAAATGTTCTGGCACACTGTGTGTCATGAGGCCATTTTTTATATTATTGACATGTTCTCCCAGCCTTGTACGTATATTTCTTTTGGTTCTTCCTATGTAAATCAAATTGCAGCTGCATTTTAGCAAGTAAACTGCATAGGTGGTACTGCAGTTGCTCTTATATTTCTGTTTGAATGTAATGTCACCCCCTGAGTTGGTAAAGGTAATCTCTCTATTTACATATTGGCACATGCCACATCTTGATACCCCACATTTGTAGGTGCCGGGTTTTTGTTGTAACCAGTGTGTTTTATCCTTAATTATACCAGGTTTATTGAACTTCAATAAACCTGGTATAATTAAGGATAAAACACACTGGTTACAACAAAAACCCGGCACCTACAAATGTGGGGTATCAAGATGTGGCATGTGCCAATATGTAAATAGAGAGATTACCTTTACCAACTCAGGGGGTGACATTACATTCAAACAGAAATATAAGAGCAACTGCAGTACCACCTATGCAGTTTACTTGCTAAAATGCAGCTGCAATTTGATTTACATAGGAAGAACCAAAAGAAATATACGTACAAGGCTGGGAGAACATGTCAATAATATAAAAAATGGCCTCATGACACACAGTGTGCCAGAACATTTCAAATTACATCATAATTCAAATCCTGCATCCCTTAAAATCCAAGTCATAGACTGGATACCCCCCAATATATTTCCAAACAGGCTTCTAACACTCAGACGCAGAGAATCATGGTGGATTTACCAACTTAACACCATGCAACCATCAGGTCTAAACCTAGAATTAGACCTGCAAGCTTTCATGTAGCTTTATTTTTTTTTTTTTTTTTTTTTTTCAAAAAACACAATATCAGATTTTTAATTTTAGTGTATACAACTACAAATTGTTTTTAAGATTCTTTCTAGTTTTTAACAAACAAGGTTTTTTAACATAAAGTTTATTGTCTATTTTCTTATCTATGTTCATATTTTAATGTTTACTATAGCATTCAAGGTGGTAACACTGAACAAATCCTATATGTTTTTCAAACATACAATAATGCAAAGCTTTAACAAGCTCACCTGCCAATCAGTATCACCACACTCTGACAGGCTGGTAACTAATCATGCAATTAATGGTCCCTTTTATAAAGCCGGTAGGCACCATGCTTGCAACACTTCTAATTTTTCATCTCTTGAGAAAGTCTGGGCGTCCTCAGACGAAACGCGTAGAGTTTGTTTCATAGCTGTATGTTATATCATAACACAGTTTGGATGTAAAGATACCTTTATATGCAGATTTTATTTGTGCCTCTTGTAAGTAGCCATTTGTATGTGTGCACTTACACTGAATTAAAGAATACTACACTTGAATTGGGCTGCGCCTGTCTTTGCTTTCTTTTCACAGACTACTACCTGCTGGAGGTGTTTGGAGAATACACCCCCCTTTGTCTCAGGCAGCGCTCATCACTACAGTGACACAGGAAGCAGGCTATCACTGACACCTGCAACACGCTGTTACAGTGGATCTACTTCCTGCTCAACAGAGCAACCGGCTTTTTTACAGCTCACAGACTTAACCCAGGAACGTAAGCGCCCCTCTGCTTTTCAGTTTCTCTGTTTAAGCAATTATATCCTGTGCCATCTGACAGATTAGAGTTTTGGGACAAAATCCCTAAGGTTGATGGGGCTGTCTCTACTCTTGCTAAGCGTACTACTATTCCTACAACAGATGGTACTTCCTTTAAGGATCCTTTAGATAGGAAAATTGAATCCTTTCTAAGAAAAGCTTACTTGTGTTCAGGTAATCTTCTTAGACCTGCTATATCTTTAGCGGATGTTGCGGCAGCTTCAACTTTTTGGTTAGAAGCTTTAGCGCAACAAGTAACAGATCATAATTCTCATAGCATTATTATTCTTCTTCAACATGCTAATAATTTTATTTGTGATGCCATCTTTGATATCATTAGAGTTGATGTCAGGTATATGTCTCTAGCTATTTTAGCTAGAAGAGCTTTATGGCTTAAAACTTGGAATGCTGATATGTCTTCTAAGTCTACTCTGCTTTCCCTTTCTTTCCAGGGTAATAAATTGTTTGGTTCTCAGTTGGATTCTATTATCTCAACTGTTACTGGAGGGAAAGGAACTTTTTTACCACAGGATAAAAAATCTAAAGGTAAATTTAGGTCTAATAATCGTTTTCGTTCCTTTCGTCACAACAAGGAACAAAAACCTGATCCTTCATCCTCAGGAGCGGTATCAGTTTGGAAACCATCTCCAGTCTGGAATAAATCCAAGCCTTTTAGAAAATCAAAGCCAGCTCCTAAGTCCACATGAAGGTGCGGCCCTCATTCCAGCTCAACTGGTAGGGGACAGATTACGTTTTTTCAAAGAAATTTGGATCAATTCCGTTCACAATCTTTGGATTCAGAACATTGTTTCAGAAGGGTAAAAAATTGGCTTCAAGATAAGGCCTCCTGCAAAGAGATTTTTTCTTTCCCGTGTCCCAGTAAACCCAGCGAAGGCTCAAGCATTTCTGAAATGTGTTTCATATCTAGAGTTGGCTGGAGTAATTATGCCAGTTCTAGTTCTGGAACAGGGACTGGGGTTTTATTCAAATCTCTTCATTGTACCAAAGAAGGAGAATTCCTTCAGACCAGTTCTGGATCTAAAAATATTGAATCGTTATGTAAGGATACCAACATTCAAAATGGTAACTATAAGGACTATCCTGCCTTTTGTTCAGCAAGGGCATTATATGTCTACAATAGATTTACAGGATGCATATCTGCATATTCCGATTCATCCAGATTACTATCAGTTTCTGAGATTCTCTTTCCTAGACAAGCATTACCAGTTTGTGGCTCTGCCGTTTGGCCTAGCTACAGCTCCAAGAATTTTTACGAAGGTTCTCGGTGCCCTTCTATCTGTAATCAGAGAACAGGGTATTGTGGTATTTCCTTATTTGGACGATATCTTGGTACTTGCTCAGTCTTCACATTTAGCAGAATCTCATACGAATCGACTTGTGTTGTTTCTTCAACATCATGGTTGGAGGATCAATTTACCAAAAAGTTAATTGATTCCTCAGACACAAATAACCTTTTTAGGTTTCCAGATAGATTCAGTGTCCATGACTCTATCTTTGACAGGCAAGAGACGTCTAAAATTGATATCAGCTTGTCGAAACCTTCAGTCACAATCATTTCCTTCGGTAGCCTTATGCATGGAAATTCTAGGTCTTATGACTGCTGCATCGGACGCGATCCCCTTTGCTCGTTTTCACATGCGGCCTCTTCAGCTCTGTATGCTGAACCAGTGGTGCAGGGATTACACAAAGATATCTCAATTAATATCTTTAAAACCGATTGTACGACACTCTCTGACGTGGTGGACAGATCACCATCGTTTAGTTCAGGGGGCTTCTTTTGTTCTTCCGACCTGGACTGTAATTTCAACAGATGCAAGTCTTACAGGTTGGGGAGCTGTGTGGGGGTCTCTGACAGCACAAGGGGTTTGGGAATCTCAGGAGGTGAGATTACCGATCAATATTTTGGAACTCCGTGCAATTTTCAGAGCTCTTCAGTCTTGGCCTCTTCTAAAGAGAGAATCGTTCATTTGTTTTCAGACAGACAATGTCACAACTGTGGCATACATCAATCATCAAGGAGGGACTCACAGTCCTCTGGCTATGAAAGAAGTATCTCGAATTCTGGTATGGGCGGAATCCAGCTCCTGTCTAGTTTCTGCGGTTCATATCCCAGGTATAGACAATTGGGAAGCGGATTATCTCAGTCGCCAAACGTTACATCCGGGCGAATGGTCTCTTCACCCAGAGGTATTTCTTCAGATTGTTCAAATGTGGGGTCTTCCAGAAATAGATCTGATGGCTTCTCATCTAAACAAGAAACTTCCCAGGTATCTGTCCAGATCCAGGGATCCTCAAGCGGAAGCAGTGGATGCGTTGTCACTTCCTTGGAAGTATCATCCTGCCTATATCTTTCCGCCTCTAGTTCTTCTTCCAAGAGTAATCTCCAAGATTCTGAAGGAATGCTCGTTTGTTCTGCTGGTGGCTCCAGCATGGCCTCACAGGTTTTGGTATGCGGATCTTGTCCGGATGGCCTCTTGCCAACCGTGGACTCTTCCGTTAAGACCAGACCTTCTGTCACAAGGTCCTTTTTTCCATCAGGATCTCAAATCCTTAAATTTAAAGGTATGGAGATTGAACGCTTGATTCTTAGTCAAAGAGGTTTCTCTGACTCTGTGATTAATACTATGTTACAGGCTCGTAAATCCGTATCTAGGGAAATATATTATAGAGTCTGGGAGACTTATATTTCTTGGTGTCTTTCTCATCATTTTTCCTGGCATTCTTTTAGAATTCCGAGAATTTTACAGTTTCTTCAGCATGGTTTGGACAAAGGTTTGTCTGCAAGTTCCTTGAAAGGACAAATCTCTGCTCTTTCTGTTCTTTTTCACAGAAAGATTGCTAATCTTCCCGATATTCATTGTTTTGTACAAGCTTTGGTTCGTATAAAACCTGTCATTAAGTCAATTTCTCCTCCTTGGAGTTTGAATTTGGTTCTGGGGCTCTTCAAGCTCCTCCGTTTGAACCTATGCATTCTTTGGACATTAAATTACTTTCTTGGAAAGTTTTGTTCCTTTTGGCCATCTCTTCTGCCAGAAGAGTTTCTGAATTATCTGCTCTTTCTTGTGAGTCTCCTTTTCTGATTTTTCATCAGGATAAGGTGGTGTTGCGAACTTCTTTTAAATTTTTACCTAAGGTTGTGAATTCTAACAACATTAGTAGAGAAATTGTGGTTCCTTCATTATGTCCTAATTCTAAGAATTCTAAGGAGAAATCATTGCATTCTTTGGATGTAGTTAGAGCTTTGAAATATTATGTTGAAGCTACTAAGAATTTCCGAAAGACTTCTAGTCTATTTGTTATCTTTTCTGGTTCTAGGAAAGGTCAGAAGGCTTCTGCCTTTTTTTGGCATCTTGGTTGAAATCTTTAATTCATCATGCTTATGTCGAGTCGGGTAAAACTCCACCTCAAAGGATTACAGCTCATTCTACTAGGTCAGTTTCTACTTCCTGGGCGTTTAGGAATGAAGCTTCGGTTGATCAGATTTGCAAAGCAGCAACTTGGTCTTCTTTGCATACTTTTACTAAATTCTATCATTTTGATGTGTTTTTTTCTTCTGAAGCAGTTTTTGGTAGAAAAGTACTTCAGGCAGCTGTTTCAGTTTGATTCTTCTGCTTATAATTTCAGTTTTTTTTCATTATAAGATTTAAACTTTGTTTTGGGTGTGGATTATTTTCAGCGGAATTGGCTGTCTTTATTTTATCCCTCCCTCTCTAGTGACTCTTGCGTGGAAGATCCACATCTTGGGTAGTCATTATCCCATACGTCACTAGCTCATGGACTCTTGATAATTACATGAAAGAAAACATAATTTATGTAAGAACTTACCTGATAAATTCATTTCTTTCATATTAGCAAGAGTCCATGAGGCCCACCCTTTTTTTGTGGTGGTTATGATTTTTTTGTATAAAGCACAATTATTCCAATTCCTTATATTTATGCTTCGCACTTTTTTCTTATCACCCCACTTCTTGGCTATTCGTTAAACTGATTTGTGGGTGTGGTGAGGGGTGTATTTATAGGCATTTTGAGGTTTGGGAAACTTTGCCCCTCCTGGTAGGAATGTATATCCCATACGTCACTAGCTCATGGACTCTTGCTAATATGAAAGAAATGAATTTATCAGGTAAGTTCTTACATAAATTATGCTTTGTGAATGTTGAGATGTTATATTGGTTTCACTGGTAAAAATAAATAATTGAAATGGGTATATATTTGTTTTTTGTTAAGTTGCCTAATAATTATGCACAGTAATAGTCACCTGCACACACAGATATCCCCCTAAAATAGCTATAACTAAAAACAAACTAAAAACTACTTCCAAAACTATTCAGCTTTGATATTAATGAGTTTTTTTGGGTTCATTGAGAACATGGTTGTTGTTCAATAATAAAATTAATCCTCAAAAATACAACTTGCCTAATAATTCTGCACTCCCTGTAAATGGGGTGACATCTAATTCAGAATTGAGTCCCAATGGATGTAGGGTTTACATTTTGTAAATCATTTCTGCCTCCTTTTTAAGAAGTTTGGTCTTGAAATTTCCTCCTCTCCAGTTAGGTTTTACTTTTTTTTTTTTTTTTTAATAATTTTTTTATTGAGGTTAAAGTACAATACCAGGCAAATTACAAGGTATAAGAGTAAATCGTCATGAACACGAAGTAATTAGTCAATTATTGTATCATAAAACACAATTGACGATTTAGAATGACATAAGTTGTCAAGACCAGTCGTCCTGAATGGAAAATTGTAGTAGACTTTGGGAGAAATAACAAACATCATTCTTTTATATGTATAACAAGCTATATGTCCCCTTAGAATAACAATATGCAAAATATGTCCCTGATTAAAATTTGTAACCTCTTCTGGGGTGTCCAAACCAAGTCTGAACAATAAAGGGACTGTGAGGGGATAGCTGACAAACCAAAAGTAACATAAAGCGATCATTAATAGAATCTCGTATAGAAATAAAACAATTTTTGTAGCATGAAGGAATTGAAAAATGTGTTTGTATTTGAAAAGTATGCTTTGTGTAGCCTAAAAATGCTGTGAGAAGAAAGTTAGTGAGTTTGAAGTCCTATTCTATAGGAGCTCTAAAAAACTGTTGTAATCTTATAAGGGCATTTTTGAACATGAATCAAACTTTAAGTGCAGTAATTATCAAGGGAAACTGCAAAGTAAGTCTCTGGCAGAGTCAAAGGATGCCAGAGTACTATATGGCGGGGAGGAGTCCGGCCAGTTATCAAAACATAAATGCTTTTATATGGCCTGTGAATAAATGTGATATTGGTAAGCAAATCTGTTGAAATATTAATGTGTAAAAAATTATAACTGAAATGATCACTCTATATTCTAGTTGTATAACCTTCATAATGAGTAAACATAAACTGAAAGATTCAGTAGAGCAGTATAGCTGACCTACATGGAATACTGGTCTGGATTGCATATATGCAGTCAGACAGCACAATGCAGAGATCAGTATTAAGCTGTGCAACTATATTAATTGTAATAATTTTATCAGCATATTATTATACAATATTTGTTATTGTGAAAAATATTCAATACACACACAACAGTTTAAACCTTGGATAAATTAGGTCATAAAACTAAAGGACCGTAATTAGAACCATACTGATAATTAAAACGTAACCCTAATGAACTAGAAAAGCAAACATTATAGTGTAAAAACATAGTTGGTACCGGCCCTAAGGCCAACAGGGAGCAGAAGCATACACAAATTACCAGGTAGAAGGTGTCTCTATGAGCCTTTTGTGCTTTGTCCAACAAACATATCAACTATATAGCTGGTGCCTGTGTAATCACAATTAACCCTCAACCGATACCAGATTCAAGTCAAGGTGGTGTACTAAGTCTTATTGTGAGCCAGTTTTCCTCAGTAGTGCTTCCTATGGTAGTGTCCAGACTCCAGGACAAGAAACTGAGTGTCCAAAAGTTACTCCACAATGTTAGCCTGTTAACAATAAATTCTAGGGATGGCAAGTGTGTAGACTCCTGTATAGTGCCTTGGTAAGTCGCTAGATATACCAGCAAGGAAGTAACAACAGCAATTGTTGAAATCTGTTTTGAGGCATCCCAATCTCTCTCACAAGCATAGATTGGTTGGAGGGCAGAGGGTTGGTTACTTGCAAGCCTGCAATACCCAAGATAGACAACTTGTTTCCTTCATTGTATTAACACGGGCTGGAGAGAATCGAAGCTGTGATGACAGTTCTTCTATTTTCTCAGACTCCAAAAGATCTCTGGGGGGCCACGTGCTGACTGGGAGTTTGTCATCCAGGGAGACCTGGTGGATTAGACACTGATCGTAACCTCCGTGGTCACAGACGATGCTGAGGTAACCATTACACACAGATACAGCTCTTGCTGTAGCTTATGGAAGTGTTGCTGTAAGAGTTTCTGCATAGCTGCTTCCCATCAATTTATGGCCTCCATGCTTCCCTGTTTTCAGGATGGTAAATGGTGTTGAAGCCTTCCTACCGTAGCTACACTAGATCTCTACAGCCTAGATTTCCTTGCAGGTTGATGCCAGATATGTTACGCTGTGTTATGACACAGATACGAGCTGCTGTTGCAGATTCTCAACACTCGGTTAGCTAAAATGGTATCTCCTCATAGGTAGTAGGTTGAGAAGGTTATCACTCTACTTTTTAGCATGATTATCTGCTCTAAAGTTGCGCTTTAGGCTCTTTTTTGATTCTCATTCCATGGAGCCTCTCTGTTAAGCGGCCATTCCTGTCGGCGTTCGGCTCCGCCCCCCGAGTTAGGTTTTACTTTGATTATTCCCCAGATTACTTATTCTTTCAGATTATTGTTATGGGCATCCCTAAAATGTCTATAGAGGTGGGTATCTTTATTTCCTTTTTCAATGAGCCATAGGTGCTCTCTGATTCGTTCTCTAAGGGTTCTTGTTGTTTCGCCCAAGTATTGCTTATTGCAACTGCATTGGAGTAAGTATACAACTTCCGTGTCCGTGCATCTTATTGTATCTCTTATTTCAAATATTTGGCCTGTTCGGCTAAAAGAGAATTGTTTAGTTTTTTAACTGAAATGACATGATCTGCAGCAATGACATGGGTAGAAACCATTAATTTGATTTCCCAGTAAGTCTTTTTGGATAAAGGTTGAATTTCTTCCACTAAATTCACTGGGGGCAAAAATGCTCTTTAGATTATTAGCTCTCCTATATATGAAACAGGGTTTCATTGACAGTTTATCAACAATAATGGGATCTTCCCTCACTACATGCCAATGTTTATTTATAATATTTTCAATTTTTTTATACTCTCCATTATAATTAGTTATAAACGGGACTATCATATCTGGTTCCTTATTTTCAGAAGGTTCATTGGTCTTTTTCTTATATTGTAATAGTGTATCCCTTCCTATTCTCTTCACATCCTCCAGGTTCCTAGATATTTTCTTCTCATCGTATTCCCCTTTCTGAGAATCTCTTACTCAAAATCATAGCTTGCTCCCTCATAATCTACAAGTGTCGAGCAGTTCTTCCTTATTCTCAGGAATTGTGCTTTAGGTATGTTCTCTTCCCACCTTGTTAGATTCCTATCACTCTGCTTGAGAGACAATCCATTCCTTCTTCTATACCACAGTGTTTACCACCACCATTTAATGCTACAACTCACAATGGAGAGTGAGTAGCATTCAGGTACTTTTCCAATAATATTAATTTGTCAGACCCAACTAGACTTGCACTGCATTATCGTCTATTAGACGAAGGGCTCTACACACGTGTACACATATTTTTAACGATCATTATATATATTTTTTCAATGCGCTTTCATTTTATCTGGACGTTCATTTTTTATATTTAATAACTGCTTTATAAGTACTGTCTAGTGCTGATTTTGTATTCAAAGAATATTGGTATATTTTATATAATAGTAAACTCCATATGTTATTTCTTGTATTACAATTTGTACTTTTGTAATCTGCTTTTTTCGAGCTCATCTCTAGCTACATTTTTTATAATATATAGCATCTATTGGGATTGCTTTTTATATATATATATATATATATATATATATATATATATATATATATATATATATATGTATATATTACTAGTAACCAACACATGAGTGTATATACAAATCTGTTCTCACATTAGGAGCATATACAGTATATATACCCATTTTCCTCTCCATTAGGAGTGCATTCTTACATCTTTGTAAGAATTAACATTTTTCATTTAACATTTTTCTGGTGTGTTTTATCTTTCCCTAGCCTAGAGCTCCAGTACTTTACCCTATCTTTTCCTAGGATTCTACATATAGCACGCTAATTGAAGTGTATGAAGACTATATAAAGTCTGAGTTTACTGACTTACTATTTAGAAATGTTACAGTCAGTCGCTGACCCAACTAACTGGGGAATTACGGACCTCTTAGCTATTTGTTATCCTTAAGAATATTATACCATGCTCTTTTTATAACGATTTCTTGATGCAGAGATTATGACTTCTTACATTAAAGGGATACTGAACCCACATTTTTTCTTTTGTGATTCAAATAGAGCATGCAATTTTAAACAACGTTCTAATTTACTCCTATTATCAATATTTCTTTGTTCTCTTGCTATCTTTATTTGAAAAAGAAAGTCCAGGACCCTGGACAGCACTTGTTTATTGGTGGATGAATTTATCCACCATTCAGCAAAAACAACCCAGGTTGTTCACCAAAAATGGGCCGGCATCTAAACTTACATTCTTGCTTTTCAAATAAAGATACAAAGAGAATGAAGAACATTCGCTAATAGGAGTAAATTAGAAAGTTGATTAAATTTGCATGCCCTATCTAAATCACAAAAGAAAAAATGTGGGTTCAGTGTCCCTTTAACGGAACCGTTACAATATTTTGTTTATTAATGCTTGCACTTATAGTTATAGCTATATACTGTATTTTTTTTCCTACCACTTTAGTTATCTAGGTACAGTTAGCTAATTCAGTTAAACTTTGAGCTGCCAAACACCAGCTTTTCAGATTATACTCCACCCCCCATATTCAGTTCTGCCCTTATGGTGATATTTCTCAAACTTGCCTTGGGGATATCTGCTCTCACTAGCCTATGCATATAAGAGGGCTCCTGATCCCCGCTTTACATATATAATTTTTGCACAGGTCATGAGGCTTGACTAAATCATTGTAGGAAAACAACCTCCTTGTATTCTCCATACTCCTCTCCCTACTGATATATTACTACTATAGAACAGATGTTAAATAGTCTATTAAAGGGTTCAAAAGTGGCCCTATATTATAAGAAATCTATATATAAGATAAATAAATGTGAAGGTCCAAGAGTGACCTTAGTTTGGCACTGGATGAGAAAGTTTCAAAGAAGTTTAATTAAAAAGAGGTTTCAGTTCTATAGGTCACAATGTTTATCTGACACTACTAATTATGTCCTAGACATAGACCTATTAACAGTGAGCTTATATGTTTTTATAGTCTATATGTCTCTACTATCTATGTTGGTGACACTGGTATGTTTGATGTCAAATTGAGATTGCTAATGAGAAGAGGTCATTTATTTGTATTTTGACCTTGCATATTTATTATTTAGCTGCATGAACCTCAATAAAAACAATTAAAAAAAAGAAAAAAGAAAAAGGGCAGTTAGGAACAGCAATAGCTGGGATATAAGATAAAAGGGAGCCAATAACAGAGGAGAGGCTGGAAAAATTAAAATGGAACTAAATTTGTAGTAATGAAAGTGAAGCGGTTATATTCAGGGTGGCATTTTCGCTGGCGTTTCACAGGGCGCTTAGAATATGAGAGTTAGTAGCAAGCAGTAAAATAAAGAGCGCAACAGGACTAAAAAGAGATGACATGAGACTAGAGGAGGAGGCGGTTTTGATCCTGGTAAGACGGTCAAAAACAGATAAGGAGGGTAAAGGGACATGGGTATCTGCAAAGATGGCAAGCACAAGAAATATGTTTTCTTGTCAAAACAGGAGGGGGACATGTTTCTTAGACATCAGGATGGTAGCAATGTAGGTATCAATTTAGAAGGGTGATGGAAAAGGGTATAGGGGGTTTAGGATGGAATCAGGGTTACTTCTCACCGCATTCATTCAGAATAGGTGATGCTACTAGCATGGGAGGAAAAGGGTGCTTAGTGGAGCAAATTAAGAATTTAGGTAGGTGGAAATCTGCGGCCTACAAGAGTTATATTAGAATTAAAAAGTAGAGAATAAAGGTTTCAATTTTGTTTTTGTTTCAGTGTGAAGCTTGTTTAACAGTTCATATTTTTTCTGGTTATTTTTTCAGAGAGACCATTAAGGGTATGGCTAGTCAGTCACTCGTACATTTACTGGGCATGTGCGAGAGCCAAGTCTTCGGCCATAGAAACCCACTTAGGTTTTACTGCTATGGAAACTAGTTTAAGATGGATAGGGAAAAGAGGAATTAAGTGGAGGGAATTAGTGAGCACAATTCAGGAAGCTAGATTCAGATAGGGAGTCCCTGACGTGCTAATAATACACCTCAGGGGTAATGATATAGGATATGGGCCATTCATGGAATTACAAGAGAAAGTAGTTAATTTTTTTCAATGGTTGAGTTTGGCATGGCCCAATGTAAAAGTAGTCTGGTCTAATATTATCTCGAGATTATATTGGAGAGGGGTAGAGCAGCAGAGGACAGGCTACAGATGCAGGAAAATGTTAAATCAGACAGCTAATAAAGGGGTATTGAAGATAGGAGGGGCAGATTTAGAACACCCATTGATTACAGCAAGGAAGGAGGAGCTCTACAGAACAGACGCGGTACACTTGACCAATCAAGGGAACGACCAGTTCTTGGCGGACATCAAGGACATCCTAAAAAGTCTGGTAGAGGTAAGAACAGGGGGGAAGTAAGCAAGGTTACGGTTTATGTAATGAGTAGGTGGCAGAAAAGAGGAACCTCTTTTGTGTGGCAGTGAAATTTGGGGTCTGACACGTAGGTGCGGTGGTATAGTGTGGGGAGGATCCTGCGGCATACCTTGACCTGCAGTGGTGGTCTTTGGTCAAACTGGTATTGGGTCCTGCTATGCCGCTGTTTCTTCCTGCACTTCAGCATCACACCACAGGGGGTGTTATCTCCCCTGAAATGTGGGCCCAAGTTTATGTGTTAATGCTGGTGCATTTATTTGAAATATGGAAATTTGATTTATGATGATATTGGGTCACTCTAATCATTTTCAATTAATTAAAACAATGACCTTTCCAAAATTTGAAACTACAAGAACTGTGTCTGTGTCTTTATTTGGGGAAAATGGTGTGTTATGGTTTGAACAAGGTTGTTATGGTAAAGGTTGGTTGGGCTTTTCCTTTTAGAAGGGTGTGGTATATTTCCTGGATTCAAACTCTAGGGGCTCCAGACCTTACAAAAGCAGACTGAATGAATATGAAGGGAGCAAGTTAAGAGATGGGCTCCCTGAGGGAAGAAAGGGTCATAAAGGAGGATGGTGAGCATGGGATCCTCTGAAGACAAAAGAGGAGGGTCCCATGAGTCACAGATAGGGGAAGTGTTTTTTTCTAAGTACAATGTGTTGGAAAAGGGGAAGGGTGGGGGAAGGCATAAAGGGCAGGTGAAACAGGAAGCAGGTATCACTAACCTTTTTTCTTTTCTCTCCCTCTCTAAAATCATTAAGAATGTTTGGTAAAGAATCTGGAGGGTTTAAAAGGAGTCAAGGAGCGACAATGGCATTGTTATGGGCTGGAGGTTGGCTACTTAGTCATATCATTGTAAGACTGCCCGTGCGGCCCCTTAAGGGTATAGTGCAACTACTGCTGACATTTGCTGGTGGTCTGTTGGTCAAAGCTTTTTTAAGTCTGTGTCTTTATTTGGGGAAGTTGGGGTGTTATGGTTTGAGCAAGATTGTTATGGTAAAGGTTAGTTGGGGTTTTCCTTTTAGAAGGGTTTGGTATATTTCCTGGATTAAAAATCTAGGGGCTCCAGACCTTTCTATTGCACTAACCCGATACTATGCTAAATCAGCTGCACTAACCCAAGGTGTGTTAAGAATACTTTACATTCCTATGTTCTTCACATAGAATAAAATTTTCTTTTTCTTTTTAAATTTAATTTTTTATTTATATATGATAATTTTTCTGCTATATATATATATATATATATATATATATATATATATATATATATATATATATAGACAGAGAGACAGACAGAGAGACAGACAGAGGAGAGATTGATATATATATGCTCACAGTATATATATATATATATATATATACATATATATATATATATATATATATATACACACAGATTATATATATATATATATATATATATATATATATACTGAAAAAAAAAATATATATATATATATATATAATTTGAAAGAAGAATCTTGGAATTTGAAGTATCTCTATTCAAAACACATTCAAATATATAAGTATATATAATAAAATATATAGTATATAAAAATAAAAAATGATATTGCATGTTTCAAGGTATTTGAATGGGAATGGCTCAAAAGTGTGTGTGTGTATGTATATATATATATATATATATATATATATATACTGTATGTGCATATATGTGATTTATGTATTTATATTTGAAAATATGTATGTATGTGTGCACATACATACTTACACCTATAAACACATAAATACACATGTATACACATATAAAGACATGTATACATACACACATAGTCATATTTAGACATGACAAACACCATACCATACCTTAGCTATATACCATATCCCTTCTTAACACCTTTAAAACCTTTTTATTAATATTAAAATTATATCTTTTTAATTAAACATTTATATATGAGTGTAATATTTATTTATAAAATATTTTACTAGGAAGGATACATTGAGATTTCTCTCGTTTTCAAGTATGTCCTGGGTCCACAAAACATTGCATTGATATAATAGGGTACAATAATACAAAAACAATATTACAACATAACATATGCAGAATTTAACATAGAACAGGTAGGAAATATAAAATCAACCATGACAGATGCATTCTGTTTTGAGATATGCAGGGAGGGATCTCTTAAAGGATTTTAGACTTGGGGAAGGTTTTAAAGTTTGCGGGAGGTTGTTCCATAATTGTGGTGCTCTGTAGGAAAAGGAGGATCAAGCTGCTTTCTTTTTGTATGGAGGCAGACTAAATAATGTGCTGGAACTGGATTGGAGGTTATGGGAGGTGGGAACAGCCGGGGAGAGCATTCTGCTCAGGTAGGGTGGGAGCTTCCCAGAAAAGCTCTTAAACACAAGGCAGGAAAGATGGAGGGTGCGTCTGGATTCCAGCATCAGCCAATTTAGTTCTTTTAGCGTGTCACAATGGTGGGTCCTGTAGTTACATTGTAGCACAAAGCTGCAGAATGAATTATACAGTGTATTAAGTTTATTAAGGTGAGTTTGCAGTGCAGGTGCATATACTACATCTCCATAATCCATGACTGGCATCAGCATTTGCTGTACAATCTTTTCCTTTACTGTAGGGCTGAGGCAGGATTTGTTTCTGTACAGGGCACCTAGTTTTGGATAGAGCTTAGATGTAAGTTTTTCTATGTGGAGGCCAAAAGATAGATTGGGGGTCTAACAACATACCCAAGTATTTGAAAGAGTGGACTGTGGTCAGTGTGCCATTTGATTTTGTTTTAATGTGTAGATGGGACTTTTGTAGTTTGCGTAATTTAGGTACCGTTCCAAAGATCATTGTGACAGTTTTGTCAGTGTTTAGGAAGAGTTTGTTTTTTGAGATCCACTTTTCTACCTCTGTGAACTGGTCTTGGAGCACTGCCTCAAGCTGCGGCAGATCGGGTTTGTTTGCATAGATTACCATGTCGTCTGCGTACATGTGTACAGTTGAGGATTTGCAGACATTTGGCAGATCATTTAAAAATAATGTGAATAGTAGGGGGCCGAGAATGGAACCTTGGGGAACACCACACGTGACTGGGAGTGGGAGGGAGTCACTGTCAGAAATGGAGACATACTGTGATCGATCTGATACATATGATCGAAACCAGGTTAGCGGATGATCACCAATACCTGAGTTTTTTAGTTTGAGCAGTAGTATATCGTGGTCTACTGTGTCAAAGGCCTTTGCAAAATCAAGAAAAATAGCTCCAGTTAGGTCTCCTTGTTCCATGCCAGTTTGGATGTTGTTGCAAACTTTTAGGTGGGCAGTTGTAGTGGAGTGATTCGGGCGAAAACCAGATTGAACAGGGGTCATATAGCTAGATTGTTGGTAATACTCACATAGTTGCATATGGATGCATTTTTCTAAGATTTTTTACAATACTGGGAGCAATGATATTGGGCGATAGTTAGTAACCATGGTTAACTCACCACTTTTATGGATAGGCACTACTCTTGCAGTCTTCCAAAGTTTGGGTATGTATCCAGACACCAAGGATTCGTTAATTAGGGTAGTGACAGGTTTAGCAGTTGCTGACGTGCTGAGCTTCAACAGCATTGCTGGGATTTTATCAGGTCCAGACTGGTTTTTCATTTTTAGATTATTAAGGTGTTTCTTAACGACATTGATGGGTACAGGTCTAAAATTGAACTTATCTATATTTGGTCTTTGTAGATTTAGTGGGGCCTGATCCACATTTGTCGTTTCAGGATGCGTGTCATTTATTAGTTTGTCAATCAGGGTGGTGGAGAATCCGACAAAATAATTGTTAATGGCATTTGCTACTTCTAAGGGAAGTTGCAGGGTTTGGTTATCCACTTTGACATTGGAGTGTTGGGAGTGGATTGGGGGAGTGTGTAAGTTATTTATGACTTTAAAATTTTTTCTAGGGTTTGATATGTTATTTTTCAGATTTTCACAGAAATATTGGGCCTTGGCCAATTTTGTTTGTTTAGTGCAAATATTTCGCCATTTTCTATATACACAGTGATCGTTCATAGAGCCAGTATGCTTGAACTTTAACCCCAATGAATCCCGAAATTGGTACATTTGAATGAGGTCAGCTGTGATCCAATTCATATGCGCTCCTTTTACTCTCACCTTACGCAGTGGGGCATGCAAATTCCAAACTTATAGGAGTTCGGACTGAAGGAATTCAACTGCAGAGTCTAAATCTGGAATTAGGTTTAATCTGTGCCAGGGGAGGTTCTTGAGAGAAATGATTGAAGATTACATTTTTAGAAGGACCTGGTGATTTTAACCTTGGGAGAGGATTTAGTAGACCTTATTTTGCACACGCAGTATACTAAGCAGTGGTCACTGAAACTGTTAGGGAGAACACCTGCCTCCTGGATTCGGTCAGGGGAAGTGGAGAGAATCCAATCGAGGAGGGTGTGGTTATGGCTTTTAAAGTCTTAAATGGTGAGCAATAACTATTGTTTTTAGGATTCAGCCAATCAATATTAAAATCTCCAAAGACCAAAATTTGACTTTTTGGGGTTTGAGCTATGGCTTCACTAAGGAGATGGGCTATGTCAGAAAGGGAATGCACAGGGGAGCTAGGTGGATGGTAGATTCCTGCAACAATGATTAATTTACTGCACGGGATCTCAATTGTGCCAGAAAAGAAATGAAAGGTGGCAGGAGAGCTAGATTTTTGTAAGGTGGTGAACTTTATGGAATTGTCAACATAAATTACCTCTTTTTGCTCTGTCAATTCTATGGCATGAATACCCATGTATAGCAATGGCAGAGTCAGGTATTTTTGCGGTTAGCCAGGATTCAGAGATCACAATGATTTTGGGCTTGTAATGTGAACACCATGCTTGCAGTGCATTGATTTTTGGTAGTAAGCTGCGGATGTTACAGTGCACAAAGGAGAGGCCTTTTTTAGCTGGAAGGCTAGGAATGGAATTCGTTGGGGGACCAGTTTTAGACTCTACGTCATTTGCAAGAGCAAGTAACATAAGGAATAGGAATTTGGACATAATTTTTGATTGGCCATAAAGGGAATGGGATACTTTATAATTTTGTGAGGTGGGGGTAGGGGGAACTATTTTTTATAACTCTCCACCAGCATTCGGCTGATAAGTTATGGCAACAGAGCAAGCCATGGTGAATGATAATATGTTTTCCAGTTTGAGGTGTGTGCTTATGGCAGTAGTGATGTGGGCAAAATTGGAGTGAGAAAAGGGTTATTACGAATAACAGTATGGTCATATTTGGATTATGAAAACAAAAACAAAATATAGAGAACAAAAAAAAAGTATATAATATTGAGGTGTGATATATAGCTACTTGTAGGGAGAGAGGATATGTATTATATAGGGTTAAGTGAATGGATGGATGTGCTGATCAGTGATTGCACCTGTCATTTCAGGAGAATTAAAGTTGTGTGGGAGACTATCTATAAATGAGGAAATGAGCTTGGGGTGGTATTAATATTTTAATATGTTTTTGATTTGTTTTGAGCAGCTTTTTTAACACTTTACTTCAGGTCTTAAGTCACACTAAATATTTTATAACAGTTTTGGCTTTTGATCGAGCACAAGCCATTTAACTTTCAACTTGTAATATGAGTTCAAGTTTGCATGTTCGCAATCTCCATTGAAAGTATATGATATGTCGCTTGCACTTTCCCTTATCTGGTATTGTTACTATTATAATTATTATCATCAATTATTTGTAGATCACCAACAGATTCTTCAACGATATGAAAATATGCAAGGTAGCATTTATGGGAGACAAATGGGAAGAGATGAAAAAAAGGAGAAGAGAAACTGAGGTAAAAAAATGATAGTGTATTGTATGCATCCCTGAAGAGTAGAGTCTTTAAGTAGCGCTTAAAACTTTCAAAACTTGGGGGAGTTTTGTGGAACGAGGCAGACAATTCCACAACATTGGAGCCAATCTGGAGAAGTCCTGTAGACAGGAATGTGAACAGGTAACAAGAGAGGAGAAGAGAAGGAGGTCATAAGCAAAGTGAAGGGAACGTGAGGGAGAGTATCTGGAGATGATATACGGGGTGCAGTGTTATTGAGAGCCTTGAATATCGGAGTCAGGATTGTGTTTTATTCTGGAGGTTAGAGGAAGCCAGTGAAGGGATTGGCAGAGAGGTGCAAAAAGATGAGAAGTGACATGTAAGGATTCGGAAGTTCAGTCTGGACAACGCATTCATTAAGGATTGTAAAGGAAATAGAAGAATGTTAGGAAGAACAGAGATGATGGTTTTGTAATAGTCAAGACAGGAAGTTATGAGATGGTGGATAAAAATCGAAGTTGTGTCTTGTGTGAGGAAATGGAGAATTTTGGAGATGTTTTTAAGGTGGAAGTGGCAGGAATTGGCCAAAGACTGGATGTGGGGAGTGAAAAAATGTTTTGACCCAAAGACATGGGCATGTGGGGTTGGGGTAATAATGTTATTATAAACAGTTAAAGAAAGTTGGGGAAAGAGATTTTGGAAGAAATGGGGGAAAATAAGGAGCTCAGTTTTGGAGAGATTTAGCTTAAAGTAGTAAGAGGATATACAGTATGAAATACATTACTGTAAATATTTCCCATTCCAATGTTCTTCTCACAGGGGAATATGTTCTATGCATTTTAAATAGAATATATATTATATATACTTCCATGTATAGGGCTCAATTTACCAAATGTCGGGACGGACATGATTCGCTATAGAGAACTATGTCCGCCCAACATTGCTAAATGCTGACAGCATACGCTATCGGCATTTAACATTTCACAAGCATTTCTTGTGTAATGCTTGTGCAATGCTGCCCATGCACATTCGCAGCTGATTGGCCGCTAGCAGAGGGTGTCAATCATCCCGATCGTATCTGATCAGGATGCTTGCAGTCCAACACCTAAAAGGTGGAGGACAAGATAAGGAGCAGGGGTCTTACAACCGCTGCTTCTTAACTGCCATTTCCAGCGATCCAAAAAATATGTGCGAATAAAGTAGCATCTACTGCTTATTAAATCTGCCCCATAGTATTTAATTGTGGCTTTGTTGTTTGTCAAAGAGTAACACTATGAGGGGTAGTAATCAAGCCGTCTATTTTACCTGCCTTCGCCGGTCCAATACGCCCGCCTAAGCTCGCCTCACATCGCCGCCGCGGACCTGAATACGTTCGCCTAAGTTATCAAAAAAGCTGTCAAAAAGCCGTGCACCAAGTACGGGGCGATGAGCAGCGGACTGTGATAGTTATCACTCATCCGATCTCGCTGCTCTTCGGCTTTTTTACAGCTTTATTGATACCCCTGTCACTAAGCACTCACACTAACTACACTGTTCTACCCCCTATACCGGCGCCCCCGGAGCCCCCTGCAACTAAATATAGTTACTAAGCCCTAAACTGCCGCTCCTAGACCCCGCCGCAACTCTTATAAATGTATTAACCCCTAAACCGCTGCTCCCGGACACCGCCGCAAACTATATTAAACGTATTAACCCCTATCCTGCCCCCCCTACACCGTCGCCACCTATAATAAAGTTATTAACCCCTATCCTGCCGATCCCGGACCCCGCCACAACTAAATAAATACTTTAACCCCTAAACCGCCGCTCCCGGACCCCGCCGCAACCTATATTAAACTTATTAACCCCTAATCTGCCCCCCTACACCGTCGCCACCTATAATACATTTATTAACCCCTATCCTGCCCCCCCCTACACCGCCGCCAATGTAATAAAATTATTAACCCCTATCCTGCCCCCCCCATACCGCCGCCACTGTAATAAAATTATTAACCCCTATCCTGCCCCCCCATACCGCCGCCACTGTAATAAAATTATTAACCCCTATCCTGCCCCCCTATACCGCCGCCATTGTAATAAAATTATTAACCCCTAAACCTAAGTCTAACAGTAACCCTAACACCCCCCTAACTTAAATATTAATTAAATACATCTTATTAACTAAATGAATCCTATTTAAAACTAAATACTTACCTTTAAAATAAACCATAATATAGCTACAATATAAATAATAATTATATTGTAGCTATCTTAATATTTGTTTTTATTTTACAGGCAACTTTCAATTTATTTTAACTAGGTACAATAGCTATTAAATAGTTATTAACTATTTAATAGCTACCTAGCTAAAATAAAGAGAAATTTACCTGTAAAATAAATCCTAACCTAAGTTACAATTACACCTAACACTACACTATACTTTAATAAATTATTCCTATTTAAAACTAAATACTTACCTGTAAAATAAACCCTAAGATAGCTACAATGTAATTAATAATTACATTGTAGCTATTTTAGGATTTATATTTATTTTACAGGTAACTTTCGGCTAGATTTAGAGTTTTGTCGGTAACGACCCGCGTAGCTAACGCTGGCTTTTTTTTCCCCGCACCTTTTAAATACCGCTGGTATTTAGAGTTCACAGAAGGGCTGCGTTAGGCTCCAAAAAGGGAGCGTATAGCATATTTAGCGCCACTGCAACTCTCAATACCAGCGGTGCTTACGGACGCGGCCAGCTTCAAAAACGTACTCGTGCACGATTCCCCCATAGGAAACATGGGGGCTGTTTGAGCTGAAAAAAAACCTAACACCTGCAAAAAAGCAGCGTTCAGCTCCTAACGCAGCCCCATTGTTTTCTATGGGGAGACACTTCCTAAGTCTGCACCTAACACCCTAACATGTATCCCGAGTCTAAACACCCCTAACCTTACACTTATTAACCCCTAATCTGCCGCCCCCGCTATCGCTTACCCCTGCATATACTTTTTAACCCCTAATCTGCCGCTCCGTACACCGCCGCAACCTACGTTATCCCTATGTACCCCTAATCTGCTGCCCCTAACACCGCCGACCCCAATATTATATTTATTAACCCCTAATCTGCCGCCCCCAACGTCCCCTCCACCTACCTACAATTATTAACCCCTAATCTGCCGACCGGACCTCACCGCTACTATAATAAAGTTATTAACCCCTAATCCGCCTCACTCCCGCCTCACTAACCCTATAATAAATAGTATTAACCCCTAATCTGCCCTCCCTAACATCGCCGACACCTAACTTCAAGTATTAACCCCTAATCTCCCGACCGGACCTCACCGCTACTCTAATAAATGTATTAACCCCTAAAGCTAAGTCTAACCTTAACCCTAACACCCCCTAAGTTAAATATAATTTAAATCTAATGAAATAAATTAACTCTTATTAAATAAATTATTCCTATTTAAAGCTAAATACTTACCTGTAAAATAAACCCTAATATAGCTACAATATAAATTATAATTATATTGTAGCTATTTTAAGATTAATATTTATTTTACAGGCAACTTTGTAATTATTTTAACCAGGTACAATAGCTATTAAATAGTTAAGAACTATTTAATAGTTACCTAGTTAAAATAATTACAAAATTACCTGTAAAATAAATCCTAACCTAAGTTACAATTAAACCTAACACTACACTATCAATAAATTAATTAAATAAAATACCTACAATTATCTACAATTAAATCTAACACTACACTATCAATAAATTAATTAAATACAAATACCTACAAATAAATACATTTAAAAAAACTAACTAAAGTACAAAAAATAAAAAAGAACTAAGTTACAAAAAATAAAAAAATATTTACAAACATTAGAAAAATATTACAACAATTTTAAGCTAATTACACCTACTCTAAGCCCCCTAATAAAATAACAAAGACCCCCAAAATAAAAAAATGCCCTACCCTATTCTAAAATTAAAATAGAAAAGCTCTTTTACCTTACCAGCCCTTAAGAGGGCCCTTTTCGGGGCATGCCCCAAAGAAAACAGCTCTTTTGCCTGTAAAAAAAAAAAACATACAATACCCCCCACCCAACATTACAACCCGCCACCCACATACCCCTAATCTAACCCAAACCCCCTTAAATAAACCTAACACTAAGCCCCTGAAGATCTCCCTACCTTGTCTTCACCACACCGGGTTCACCGATCGGTCCAGAAGAGCCTCCGAAGTCTTCATCCAAGCCCAAGCGGGGGCTGAAGAGTGACGTCCATCCTCCGGCTGAAGTCTGGATCCAAGCGGCGGCTGAAGAATTCCATTTTCGGGCAGAAGTCTTCCTCCTATCCGGGCAGAAGAGTAGATCCGGACCAGCAAACATCTTCATCCAAGCTGCATTTTCTATGTTCTTCCATCCGATGACGAGGGCTCCATCTTGAAGACCTCCAGCGCGGATCCATCCTCTTCTTCCGACGTCCTAAAACAGAATGAAGGTTCCTTTAAGGGACGTCATTCAGAATTTTTCTACCTTAATTCCGATTGGCTGATAAAATCCTATCAGCCAATCGGAATTCGAGGGACGCCATCTTGGATGACGTCCCTTAAAGGAACCTTCATTCTGTTTTAGGACGTCGGAAGAAGAGGATGGATCTGCGCTGGAGGTCTTCAAGATGGAGCCCTCGTCATCGGATGGAAGAACATAGAAAATGCAGCTTGGATGAAGATGTTTGCTGGTCCGGATCTACTCTTCTGCCCGGATAGGATGAAGACTTCTGCCTGAAGATGGAATTCTTCAGCCGCCGCTTGGATCCAGACTTCAGCCGGAGGATGGACGTCACTCTTCAGCCCCCGCTTGGGCTTGGATGAAGACTTCGGAGGCTCTTCTGGACCGATTGGTGAACCCGGTGTGGTGAAGACAAGGTAGGGAGATCTTCAGGGGCTTAGTGTTAGGTTTATTTAAGGAGGGTTTGGGTTAGATTAGGGGTATGTGGGTGGTGGGTTGTAATGTTGGGGGGGTATTGTATGGCTTTTTTTTACAGGCAAAAGAGCTGAATTCTTTGGGGCATGCCCCGCAAAGGGCCTTTTTAAGGGCTGGTAAGGTAAAAGAGCTTTTCTATTTTAATTTTAGAATAGGGTAGGACATTTTTTTATTTTGGGGGTCTTTGTTATTTTATTAGGGGGCTTAGAGTAGGTGTAATTAGCTTAAAATTGTTGTAATATTTTTCTAATGTTTGTAAATATTTTTTTATTTTTTGTAACTTAGTTATTTTTTATTTTTTGTACTTTAGTTAGTTTATTTAATTGTATTTATTTGTAGGTATTTGTATTTAATTAATTTATTGATAGTGTAGTGTTAGATTTAATTGTATTTATTTGTAGGTATTTTATTTAATTAATTTATTGATAGTGTAGTGTTAGGTTTAATTGTAACTTAGGTTAGGATTTATTTTACATGTAATTTTATAATTATTTTAACTAGGTAGCTATTAAATAGTTCTTAACTATTTAATAGCTATTGTACCTGGTTAAAACAATTACAAAGTTGCCTGTAAAATAAATATTAATCCTAAAATAGCTACAATATAATTATAATTTATATTGTAGCTATATTAGGGTTTATTTTACAGGTAAGTATTTAGCTTTAAATAGGAATAATTTATTTAATAAGAGTTAATTTATTTCGTTAAATAATTTAAATTATATTTAATTTAGGGGGGTGTTAGTGTTAGGGTAAGACTTAGCTTTAGGGGTTAATAAATTTATTAGCGTAGCAGTGAGGTCCGGTCAGGAGATTAGGGGTTAATACTTGAAGTTAGGTGTCGGCGATGTTAAGGAGGGCAGATTAGGGGTTAATACTATTTATTATAGGGTTAGTGAGGCGGGAGTGAGGCGGATTAGGGGTTAATAACTTTATTATAGTAGCGGTGAGGTCCGGTCGGCAGATTAGGGGTTAATAATTGTAGGTAGGTGGAGGGGACGTTGGGGGCGGCATATTAGGGGTTAATAAATATAATATTGGGGTTGGCGGTGTTAGGGGCAGCAGATTAGGGGTTCATAGGGATAACGTAGGTGGCGGCGGTGTGCGGTCGGCAGATTAGGGGTTAAAAAATTTTAATAGAGTGGCGGCAATGTGGGGGGACCTCGGTTTAGGGGTACATAGGTAGTTTATGGGTGTTAGTGTACTTTAGAGCACAAAAGTTAAGAGCTTTATGAACCGGCGTTAGCCCAGAAAGCTCTTAACTCCTGACTTTTTTCTGCGGCTGGAGTTTTGTCGTTGGATTTCTAGCACTCACTTCAGCCAAGACTCTAAATACTGGCGTTAGAAAGATCCCATTGAAAAGATAGGATACGCAAATGGCGTAGGGGGATCTGCAGTATGGAAAAGTCGTGGCTGGAAAGTGAGCGTTAGACCCTTTCCTGACTGACTCTAAATACCAGCGGTAGCCCAAAACCAGCGTTAGGAGCCTCTAACGCTGGTTTTGACGGCTACCGCAAAACTCTAAATCTAGGCGTTTGTATTTATTTTAGCTAGTTAGAATAGTTATTAAATGGTTATTAACTATTTAATAACTACCTAGCTAAAAGAAATACAAAATTACCTGTAAAATAAATCCTAACCTAAGTTACAATTAAACCTAACACTACACTATCATTAAATTAATTAAATTAATTACATACAAATAACTACAATTAAATACAATTAAATAAACTAACTAAAGTACAAAAAATAAAAAAAGCTAAGTTACAAAAAATAAAAAAAATAAGTTACAAACATTTAACAAATATTACAACAATTTTAAGTTACTTACACCTAATCTAAGCCCCCTAATAAAATAACAAAGCCCCCCAAAATAAAAAAAATCCCTACCCTATTCTAAATTAAAAAGTAAACAGCTCTTTTGCCTTACCAGCTCTTAAAAGGGCCTTTTGCGGGGCATGCCCCAAATAAAACAGCTCTTTTGCCTGTAAAAGAAAAATTCAACCCCCCCCCAACATTGCAACCCACATACCCCTAATCTAACCCAAACCCCCCTTAAATAAACCTAACACTACCCCCCTGAAGATCATCCTACCTTGAGCCGTGTTCAGCCAGCCGACCACCGATGGAACCGAAGAGGAGATCCGGAGCGGCAGAAGTCATCATCCAGGCGGCGCAGAAGAAATCTTCTATCCGATGAAGTCATCATCCAGGCGGCGCTGAAGAAATCTTCCATCTGATGAAGTCATCATCCAGGTGGCGTCTTCAATCTTCATCCATCCGGAGCGGAGCGGAGCCATCTTCAGAGGAGCCTACGCGGATCCATCCTCTTCTTCCCGACGACTAACGACAAATGACGGTACCTTTAAGTGACGTCATCCAAGATGGCGTCACTCGAATTCCGATTGGCTGATAGGATTCTATCAGCCAATCAGAATTAAGGTAGAAAAATCTGATTGGCTGACGTCACTTAAAGGTACCGTCATTCGTCGTTAGTCGTCGGGAAGAAGAGGATGGATCCACGATTGAAGACGCCGCCTGGATGATGACTTCATCGGATGGAAGATTTCTTCAGCGCCGCCTGGATGATGACTTCATCGGATGGAAGATTTCTTCTGCGCCGCCTGGATGATGACTTCTGCCGCTCCGGATCTCCTCTTCGGTTCCATCGGTGGTCGGCTGGCTGAACACGGCTCAAGGTAGGATGATCTTCATGGGGGTAGTGTTAGGTTTATTTAAGGGGGGTTTGGGTTAGATTAGGGGTATGTGGGTGGTGAGTTTTAATGTTGGGGGGGGTTGTATTTTTCTTTTACAGGCAAAAGAGCTGTTTTATTTGGGGCATGCCCCGCAAAAGGCCCTTTTAAGGGCTGGTAAGGCAAAAGAGCTGTTTACTTTTTAATGTAGAATAGGGTAGGGAATTTTTTTATTTTGGGGAGCTTTGTTATTTTATTAGGGTGCTTAGATTAGGTGTAAGAAGCTTAAAATTGTTGTAATATTTGTTAAATGTTTGTAACTTATTTTTTTTATTTTTTGTAACTTAGCTTTTTTTATTTTTTGTACTTTAGTTAGTTTATTTAATTGTATTTAATTGTAGTTATTTGTAGGTAATTAATTTAATTTATTTAATGATAGTGTAGTGTTAGGTTTAATTGTAACTTAGGTTAGGATTTATTTTACAGGTAATTTTGTATTTCTTTTAGCTAGGTAGTTATTAAATAGTTAATAACTATTTAATAACTATTCTAACTAGCTAAAATAAATACAAAGTTACCTGTAAAATAAATATAAATCCTAAAATAGCTACAATGTAATTATTAATTACATTGTAGCTATCTTAGGGTTTATTTTACAGGTAAGTATTTAGTTTTAAATAGGAATAATTTATTTAAGTATAGTGTAGTGTTAGGTGTAATTGTAACTTAGGTTAGGATTTATTTTACAGGTAAATTTCTCTTTATGTTAACTAGGTAGCTATTAAATAGTTAATAACTATTTAATAGCTATTGTACCTAGTTAAAATAAATTGAAAGTTGCCTGTAAAATAAATATAAATCCTAAGCTAGCTACAATATAATTATTAGTTATATTGTAACTATATTAGGGTTTATTTTATAGGTAAGTATTTAGTTTTAAATAGGATTAACTAAGTTAATAAGAGTTAAATTTATTTAGATTTATTTAATTAATATTTAAGTTAGGGGGGTGTTAAGGTTAGTGTTAGACTTAGGTTTCGGGGTTAATCATTTTATTAGAGTTGCGGCGGTGTAGGGGGGGCAGGATAGGGGTTAATAATTTTATTACAGTGGCAGCGGTGTAGGGGGGGCAGGATAGGGGTTAATACATTTATTATAGGTGGCGACGGTGTAGGGGGGGCATATTAGGGGTTAATAAGTTTAAGATAGGTTGCGGCGGGGTCCGGGAGCGGCGGTTTAGGGGTTAAACTATTTATTTAGGTGTGGCAAGGTACGGGTATTTCAGGATGGGGTTAATAACTTAATTCTAGGTGGCGGCGGTATAGGGGGGGCAGGATAGGGGTTACTAGGTATAATGTAGGTGGCGGCGTTGTCCGGGAGTGGCGGTTTAGGGGTTAATACATTTATAAGAGTCGCAGCGGGGTCTAGGAGCGGCGGTTTAGGGGTTAGTAACTTTATTTAGTTGCGGTGGGCTCCGGGAGCAGCGGTTTAGGGGTTAATAAGTTTATTAGCGTGGTGGTGGGCTCCGGGAGCGGCAGTTTAGGGGGTAATAACTTTATTTAGTTGTGGCGGTGTATGGGGGGGCAGATTAGGGGTGTTTAGACTCGGGGTACATGTTAGGGTGTTAGGTGTAGACATCTCCCATAGGAATCAATGGGATATCTGGCAGCAGCGAACATGAACTTTCGCTATGGTCAGACTCCCATTGATTCCTATGGGATCCGCCTCCTCCAGGGCGGCGGTTTGAAAACCAGGTACACTGGGCCGGAAAAGTGCCGAGCGTACCTGCTAGTTTTTTGATAACTAGCAAAAGTAGTCAGATTGTGTCGCACTTGTGTGCGGAACATCTGGAGTGACGTAAGAATCGATCTGTGTCGGACTGAGTCCGGCGGATCGAAACTTACGTCACAAAATTCTACTTTTGCCGGTATCTAGGGCTTGATAACTAAGGCGAATCAGCCTCGCCTCAAATACGCTGCGGAATTCCAGCGTATTTGAGGTAGACACGTTGATAACTACCCCTCTATGTATATTGATGATGTTGTAGATTTTTGAAGTCTTGATAAAGGCTTGTGGAAAAGCAGCAACATTGACTACTTTGATGTCTTTTTCTACTATGAAGAAATAAAGAATTATTGCTTTTAAGACCTGTGAGTACCCTTCAGTAAATTATATATAAATATATGTATATATATATATATATATATATATATATATATATATATATATATATATATATATATATATATATATATATGAATAAAAAGAACATATTCTTCTATGTAAACATTGGAATGTGAAATATTAATATTTTCATGTAGGGTTAGCTCACTTGAGAAAATGTGATTGGGTTTGCAAGAGAGAAGGGTGTCAGGTTCTTTTCCTCTTTTCACTCTCCATTAAAGTCCATTAAAGGGGGAATACGTTAAAGCAGTCATAATATTAAAATGTTGGCTTTTTTAACGTATTGGGTTAGCGTGCAAGCGACCACTTTTTACTTTCAACTTGAAATACAAGCGCTACCCAACGCACGCAAAAAGCATACTTCTAGTGGAGTTAACGCGCAAGCAGGAGCAATAAATAGCGCACCGCTAATAATCTGGCCCATAGTGTCTCGGAGAAGCACAGTGGCATCACTAGGGGGGGTGGAGACCGCACCCGGGTGACACCCTCCAAGGGGTGACACCACAATCAACATTAGACCAATGTTTCCTATTCCTCTATCGAGCGCAGTGATTTGGTAGGCTCTGCATATGTGTCAATTAAGGCCGTGCATCTTGGAGCCCTCAGCGCGCCAAAAGCCTCAGCAGAGCAGCAGCTCAGTTTTGTAAGAGCGGGGCCGAGATCGGGACCGGGTGATGATCGCAGCAGCGGTAGATGGGGATACGGCATGGCTGTCAGTGTCTGGAAACCACAGTAACACCACTTCAGAGGTCCGGTAAGTGGCACTAGTCTGCACTTATCTTTCTTTGGACAGGGCACAGTACACTAGTGTTGGTCATTGGTGTAAGTTTGAGTACTAGCTCAGTGTCCCCCCCTGCCCATTGTGAATTTGTGGGACAGGCAATATGTCAGTAGTAAGGGTGTTATTCTGAACTTATCAATAGCAAAGTACAGTTGGAACTTATGGAGCCAATTAGAGCGAGAGGGGATTCAGTTTATGCACATTTTTAACACTGCTGATTCTGAAGCAAGGGGGAGGTACAGCAGGGCTCAATGTCTTTGCTTATTGTATCTGCTTATCATATGTTTATTGCTATATGTCAATCAAGGTCCCTGAATTCCCCCTCTTCAATTTGAGTGGTTTCTTAACTTTGAATCCAGTCCAGATATATGCAGGTGCTTATATATGTATGAAACAATATCCTGATTTAGGTTTAGAACAAAAGAAAAGGCTGTGTGTGTGTGTGGCTGTGTGTGTGTGGCTGTGTGTGTGGCTGTATGAGTGTGGCTCTATGTGTGTGGTACTGTGTGTGTGTGTGTGGCGCTGTGTGTGTGGCGCTGTGTTTGTGTATGGTGCTGTGTGTGTGTGTTGGGCTGTGTGTGTGTGTGGGGCTGTTTGTGTGTGGGGCTGTGTGTGTGTGTGGCTGTGTGTGTGTGTGTGTGCGTGTGTGCGTGTGGCTGTGTGAGGGTGTGTTTGAGAATGTGAAAGTGTTTGAGAATGTGAGGGTTTGTGTGAGTGTTTGAGAATGTGAGGGTGTGTGAGAGTGTTTGAGAATGCGAGGGTGTGTGAGAGTGCTTGAGAATGTGAGGGTGCGTGAGAGTGCTTGAGAATGTGAGGGTGTGAAAGTGCTTGAGAATGTGAGGGTGTGTGAGAGTGTTTGGGAATGTGAGGGTGTGTGAGAGTGTTTGAGAATGTGAGGGTGTGTGAGAGTGTTTGAGAATGCGAGGGTGTGTGAGAGTGCTTGAGAATGTGAGGGTGCGAGAGAGTGCTTGAGAATGTGAGGGTGTGAAAGTGCTTGAGAATGTGAGGGTGTAAGAGTGCTTGAGAATGTGAGGGTGTGAGTGTGCTTGAGAATGTGTGGGAGAGGGTTTTGTGAATATCTTTAAGTGGTTTGTGTATGTGTGTTGTGTTTTCAAGTGCGCAAAACAGGTAAAAAATGTTTTGCCCACCACTGTTCAAAAAAAAGTACATTGATATTTATTTACTATAGGGGGGTGTGACACCATGAGTTACTGCACCGGGTGACACCAAGCCTACTGACGCCACTGGAGAAGCAGCTCATCTTGCTCTTACATGGTTTCAGGCTCAGCTTCTGTTGATTACAAGCAACAAGAAATGGTGCTATTAAAATGCATGGCCCTGGCACATCCTTTAGTTTTGGGCCCAGCAAGATCTAGTTACACCCCTGGCTTTATTATTTTTTTTAAATATTTAGTTGCAAAAACACCCTTTTTTATCATTACTGCCAGCTTCCACAAGGATGAATATTACCAATCATCCAGAAATTTACCATGGAGACAGAGGCAGACTGACAACCCATGCAGCAAAAAAAGAGTTAAAGAGAATACCAAGTCCAAATTAAACTTCCATGATTCTGATAGGCCATGCAATTTTAAACAACTTTTAAATTTACTTTTACCATCAAATTTGCTTTGTTCGTTTGCTATTCTTTGTTGAAAGCTAAACCTAAGTAGGCTCAAACTAACAAAATGAGACATTAGGACCACTCTGACCTGATCTCTAAGAGTCACTACTAGTTGGATAATCTGATCAGAGTGTTTTTTGACTCGCCACTGTGGCAACCTAAGTTTTAGGGTGGCTTCTCAGTGAGCTGAGCTATGGGCTAAATGCCTCCTGTTCTGGTTTTAAACTTTTAAGTAATAAATACAGGAAGCCAACCAGCAGAATCTTAAGTAACTATACACAGCATTGATTGAAGGTGGTTTAGCAGGGCCGCTGCAAACACTAATGATCATTCTTTTCTTCCAGGGGACCTGGCTGGAATCTGATTGTAAGAGGTTGGATGGGCTGCAGTGGGCCCCCTGAGCTTGCGGCTGCGGGCCTTGGTCAGTGACCAATTGCATTGTTAATCCGCTCCTGCATGGATATTTATTTGGAGAAGTACAGAACATCCTTTAGAGATTTAATTTGGTAAAACATCTTTTATTTAGTTCCATATATCCAGCTATATATATAAAAAGTACTATTACACATTTTTTTTCCAATTAGGAATTCTGTTGCTGCTCACAAATCAATGTTGATCCACTTTCTACATTTAAAAAAAAAAAAAAAAGAATTAAGGGCCAGATGTGGAGAGGTACTTAACACTCCTGCTCATGCGTTTACTCCACTAGAAGTATGCTTTTTGCACGCATCAGGTAATGCTCATATTACAAGTCGAAAGTAAATAGTTTTGTGTGTCTGTGCGCTAACTCAGGTTAGGATAATGCGCATGCAAAAGTCAATGGAGCAAGAAAACCACTTGCGCGCAAACACATTTGCAAATTCTCAAGCATGCTAACCCGACATGAAAATATGAAAATATGAATATTTCACATTCCAATGTTCTTAACATAGCAAAATCTGTTATATTTATTGATAAATACTTATTCCTATATACAGCTGATGTTTTTTTGGTACAATATATATCTATACCTTTATATATAGATGATTATATAAAGGTATAGATATATACAGATATGTTTAGGAATATCTATTTATAAATACATAGAACATATTCTGCTATGAGCAGAACATTGAAATGTGAAATATTTACCAAAAACACACACTATAATACTTTATTAAATATGAATATTGCATATATATGTTTTTACATGTTTTCATCTACTTGACTGCAAAGAGCTCCAATGCATTGTTACTAACATTTCAGTAATACCTAGATTATTTAGACACAATGTATTTAGGAATACTATGTATATGGATACTCTTTTCTGTCTCTTTTTGTTGATGTGTCACATGGAAATTCTTTCACCGAGCATACGAGTTTTGCGGTAACAGGGGTGTGGTGCTAACGAGACTTTTTTTTTCACCGCTCCCTTAAGACAACGCTGGTATTACAGGTTTTTTTAAACCTGGCGTTAGCCGCAAAAAGGTGAGCGTAGAGCAAAATTTAGCTCCACATCTCACCTCAATACCAGCGTTGCTTAAGTCAGCGGTAAGCTGGCTAAACGTGCTTGTGCACGATTTCCCCATAGGAAGCAATGGGGCAGATTCAGCTGGAAAAAAATCTAACACCTGCAAAAAAGCAGTGTTCAGCTTCTAACGCAGCCCCATTGTTTCCTATGGGGAAATAAAATTTATGTCTACACCTAACACCCTTACACTTATTAACCCCTAATCTGCCGTCCCCAACATCGCCAACACCTGCATTATATTATTAACCCCTAATCTGCCGCTCCGGACACCGCCACCACCTACATTATAATTATTAACCCCTAATCTGATGCCCCCAACATCGCCGAACCCTACATTACAGTTATTAACCCCTAATCTGCCCCCCCAACGTCGCCACAACCTAACTACACTTATTAACCCCTAATCTGCCGCCCCCATTGTCGCCGCTACTATATTAAATTTATTAACCCCTAAACCTAAGTCTAAACTTAAGTCTAACCCCCCCTAACTTAAATATAATTTAAATAAATCTAAATAAAATAACTACAATTAAATAAATTAATCATATTTAAAACTAAATACTTACCTATAAAATAAACCCTAAGATAGCTACAATATAACTAATAGTTACATTGTATCTATCTTAGGGTTTATATTTATTTTACAGGCACGTTTGTATTTATTTTAACTAGGTACAATAGTTATTAAATAGTTATTAACTATTTAATAACTACCTAGTTAAAATAAGTTCAAATTTACCTGTAAATTACAATTACACCTAACACTACACTATCATTAATTTAATTACATAAACTAACTACAATTAACTACAATTAAATAAAATAAACTAAATTACGAAAAACAACCAACACTAAATTACAGAAAATAAAAAAATAATTACAATTTTTTTAAACTAATTAAACCTAATCTAATCCCCCTAATAAAATAAAAAAGCCCCCCAAAATAAAAACAATTCCCTACCCTATACTAAATTACAAATAGCCCTTAAAAGGGCCTTTTGCGGGGCATTGCCCCAAAGTAATCAGCTCTATTACCTGTAAAAAAAAAAATCCCCCCCCAACATTAAAACCCACCACCCAAACACCGAACCCTACTCTAAAACCCACCCAATCCCCCCTTAAAAAAACCCTAACTCTACCCCTTGAAGATCACCCTACGTTGAGACGTCTTCACCCAGCCGGGCACAAGTAGACCTCCAGAGGGGCAGAAGTCCTCATCCGATCCAGCCAGAAGAGGTCCTCCAAGTGGCTGAAGTCTTCTTTCAGGTGGCATCTTCTATCTTCATCCATCCGGAGTGGAGCGGGTCCATCTTCAATCCAGCCGATGTGGAGCATCCTCTTCAAATGAAGTGCAAGCGAAGAATGAAGGTTCCTTTAAATGACGTCATCCAAGATGGTGTCCCTTGAATTCCGATTGGCTGATAGGATTCTATCAGCCAATCGGAATTAAGGTAGGAAAAATCCTATTGGCTGATCCAATCAGCCAATAGGATTGAGCTCGCATTCTATTGGCTGTTCCAATCAGTCAATAGAATGCAACCTCAATCCTATTGGCTGATTGCATCAGCCAATAGGATTTTTCCTACCTTAATTCCGATTGGCTGATAGAATCCTATCAGCCAATCGGAATTCAAGGGACGCCATCTTGGATGACATCATTTAAAGGAACCTTCATTCTTCGCTTGGACTTCGTTTGAAGAGGATGCTCCGCATCGGCTGGATTGAAGATGGACCCGCTCCGGATGGATGAAGATAGAAGATGCCGCCTGGATGAAGACTTCTGCCGCTTGGAGGACCTCTTCTGCCCGGATCGGATGAAGACTTCTGCCCCTCTGGAGGTCCACTTGTGCCCGGCTGGGTGAAGACGTCTCAAAGTAGGGTGATCTTCAAGGGGTAGTGTTAGGTTTTTTTAAGGGGGATTGGGTGGGTTTTAGAGTAGGGTTGGGTGTGTGGGTGGTGGGTTTTAATGTTGGGGGGTATTGTTTTATTTTACAGGTAATAGAGCTGATTATTTTGGGGCAATGCCCCGCAAAAATGCCCTTTTAAGGGCTATTTGTAATTTAGTATAGGGTAGGGAATTTTTTTTTATTTATTTTATTAGGGGGATTAGATTAGGTGTAATTGGTTTAAAAAAATGTAATATTTTTTTATTTTCTGTAATTTAGTGTTTGTTGTTTTTTGTAATTTAGTTTATTTAATTTAATTGTAGTTAGTTTATGTAATTAATTTAATAATAGTGTAGTTTTAGGTGTAATTGTAATTTAGGTAGGTTAGGATTTATTTTACAGGTAAATTTGTACTTATTTTAACTAGGTAGTTATTAAATAGTTAATAACTATTTAATAACTATTGTACCTAGTTAAAATAAATACAAATTTGCCTGTAAAATAAATATAAACCCGAAGATAGATACAAATGTAACTATTAGTTATATTGTAGCTATTTATGGTTTATTTAGTTTTAAATAGGATTCATTTATTTAATTGTTGTTATTTTATTTCATTTTATTTAAATTATATTTAAGTTGGGGGGGTAGACTTAGGGTTAGACTTTTTAGGGGTTAATAAATTTAATATAGTAGCGGCGACGTTGGGGGCAGCAGATTAAGGGTTAATAAATGTAGGTAGGTGTCGGCGATGTTAGGGACGGCAGATTTGGGGTTAATAAAATTTAACTAGTGTTTGCGAGGCGGGAGTGCGGCGGTTTAGGGGTTAATATATTTATTAAAGTGGCGGCGATGTCAGGTCGGCAGATTAGGGGTTAAAATTTTTATTTAAGTGTTTCCTATGTGGGGGGGCCTCAGTTTAGGGGTTAATAGGTAGTTTATGGGTGTTAGTGTACTTTTGAGCACTTTAATTAAGAGTTTTATGTTACTGCGTTAGCCCATAAAACTCTTAAAGGGACAGTCTACCATCGAATTGTTATTGTTTTAAAAGCTAGATAATCCCTTTATTACCCATTCCCCAGTTTTGCACAACCAACACAGTTATATTAATATACTTTTTACCTCTGTGATTACCTTGTATCTAGGAACCTTCTTCCAGCCCCCTGATCACATGACTGTGACTGTTTATTATCTATTGTCTTGCATTTAGCATTGTTTTGTGCTAGATCTTAAATAACTCCCTGTGCCTGAACACAGTGTTATCTATATGGCCACATGTACTTTCTGTCTCTTTGTGTTGAAAAGAGATTTAAAAAGCCTGTGATAAGAGGCAGCCCTCAAAGGCTTAGAAATTAGCATATGAGCCTACCTATGTTTAGTTTAAACTAAGAATACCAAGAGAAAAAAGCAAATTTGATGATAAAAGTAAACTGGAAAGTTGATTAAAATTAAAAGTCCTATCTGAATAATGAAAGTTTAATTAATACTAGACTGTCCCTTTAACTACTGACTTTTAAATGCGGTAGGAGGAGAGGGTCTACTGCTCATTTCTTCCAAGACTCGTAATACCGGCGTTAGGCAAATTCCATTAAAAAGATAGAATACGCAATTGACGTAAGGGGATTTGCGGTATGCTTGAGTCGCGGAAAAAAAGTGAGCGGTACACCTGTACCTGCCAGACTAGTAATACAAGCGGGCGTTAAAAAGCAGCATTGGGACCTCTCAACGCTGCTTTTTAAGGCTAATGCAAGACTCGTAATCCAGCAGTTTATTTGTGGAAGATTAATAATAAATGAATTTGTATTGAATTTAAAAGAGTGCTGAATTTGCTTTCTTTTTAAGAGGATATAGCTATCCTCTTTTTCTTTCTATTTAAATTAAAAAATAATGAATATATGTATATATATATATATATATATATATAATATATATATATATATGTGTGTGTGTCTATATATGTATACATGTGTATTTATGTGTTAATGTATATATAAATATTTAGACATGTATATGTATCTATTTCAATGTTAAAGCCCTTTGCCTGCCTTTTTTCTAACACCAGAGACTTCATATATTTGAGCCCTTAAAACTTTTTGTACAATACCATTTTTTAATTATTTTTATTAGATAGTGTTATTAAGAGTGTAACTGTACTTGTATTGTATCCATAGCTCAGTTAACCAGAGCTCTGAGGATGCACTAACCCAATACACGTTAACTTCAATGGCGCTCAAGCGATCACTTTACTACACAAACACCAATGATAAACCCTTTTTCACTTGCGTGTAACTGTTAACACGCCACTTTCCCTAAATGTGAATTCTCTATACATAAATCTACACGTCTATATTTTTTAATATATAACTTCCAAGTTGGTGTTAAATAATTACTTTTCATGGACATTGGAAAATATTAATGGTGATCTACAAAAAAATAAAATATTCAAATAATACTTGATTTATTTGTAAACATTTAAAATATATATATATGTATATTAATTGGAACATAAAAATGGTTATCACTGTATCAGCAAATCAATAAATATTACAAAGATATGGTAGATGTCATATTTTCTGTCACTATAATCAAGCTGTCAAGTATTAATTTCAAATTACAAGAATTTAAAATGCATTGCTCTAATTAAGTATGTTTCCCACTTCACTTCTTTCAGTTCTGCAAAGACACAGACCTATTAATCACGTCATTTAAATTAGAATCATTACAATCTTCATCTAACTTTAAGAAAGTAATAATTAGCACATGCTTGCTTTGCATAGGCCAAATACATTTAAATTATAATTTTATATATATATATATATATATATATATATATATATATATATATATATATATATATATATATATATATATATATATATATATATAAAGAGAGAGAGAGAAAATAACTCATTGTGTAGTTCATTAAAGGATTCCAAAACTTTTAATTTTTATGTTCAATTAGATCATCACAATCGTACCACAAACGCTTATATTTCAAGACTTACCCACTTTGACATGAAAACGAGCGTTATAAGTCTAACAAAATTATATTTTAGATATCGAGAATGATGTCACTGAAGCCAAACCCCCGTTTATGGTGCGTTCAATACCAAAATGAATCTCCAATCATAATCTGTTTTCATTCATATAATTATTATCCTGTTTTGTCACCCGGTGCATGCGCAATATGATACGGTAATTTGTGCATGCACAGATTGTACCTTCGATACCACACTTACCCATACAAAGCTCCATACGATGGTGCATGACATTGTATGACGAGTTCATAAGATTGTGCATGCGCATTACAGCCGAACTCTGACATTTTGATAACTCAGGTTATCATAAATGATTTGTGGATGAAAAATAATCTGAGAATGGTGGGTTTGAAAATCAATACATTTTTGTAGAAGCATATCTCGATAACTGTAAGAATCTGACACGCAAAGCAATTTACATATATAATTGATAGATATGGATATAGCTATTGAAGAAAAGTTTTTTGCAGCGTTTAATGTCCCTTTAACAAATCTAGATAGGCAAGAAGGCTTGTTTTTCCCACAGAAAACCTCAGAATTACATTGTTTCCAATGCTGCAAAGGATTCTGGGTAAGATATGCAAATTAGGTTCACAATGACACACTTTTTTACTTCTGCTTTTCATCAGATTCCCTTTACACCAAAGGAAATCTGCTGAAAAGCAGACTTGAAGTAAAAAAGTGTGTCATTGTGAACCTCATTTGCATATCTTACCCAGAATCCTTTGCTGCATTGGAAACAATCGGCTAGATTACGAGTCTTGCGATATGAGTAAAAAAGTAGCGTTAAGCCTCATGACGCTGCTTTTTTACTCCCGCTGGTATTACGAGTCTTGCAGATTTAGGGGCACCGCACACTTTTTTTGCCTTACCGCAAATCAACTTACTCAATTTGGGTACAGTCTCTTTTCAATGGGACTTCCATTGCGCCGGTATTACAAGCTTGTCCTGGGAGGCCACAAAGTGAGCTGTACACCCTATCCTGTCAAGATTAGTACCGCATTTTAAAGTCAGTAGTTATGAGTTTTGCACTACAACGCTGTAGCATAAAACTCATAACTAAAGTGCTAAAAAGTACACTAACACCCATAAACTACCTATTAACTCCTAAACCGAGGCCCTCCCGCATCGCAAACACTATAATACAGGTGGCCCTCGTTTTACAACGGTTCAATTTACACCGTTTCAGAATAACAACCTTTATTTTCCAGTCATGTGACTTCTATTGAAAAGCATTGAGAAGCAGTGCATTTATTAAAATAACCATTAGGTGGAGCAGTCCGCTTGTGTTGCAGCAAAGCCAAGCAAGCGGAAATTAATCAGTTTAACCAGACCCTGAAAATAATCAGATTTCAAAGGAACAAGATCTTCCTGTCTATAACTCAGTCCAGATTGGAATGCATAGAAAGAAATGTTTGCAGTAAAATTCAAGTGAAGTCTGTGTTGTGTGATTATTTTATTAGGTTTATAATGCTGTTTAGCAAATGTTTTTGTTAATTTAGCTTAGTTTAATTATATATTTTGTGTTGTGTAATTATTTTTATTAGGTTTATAATGCTGTCTAGCATTTAAAGTCTTCATTTCAAAGCTTTAGAAATAATGTATTAGATATTACTTATGACAATTTTGAGACGGGCCTGGAACCTATCTCCCTCACTTCCCATTGACTTACATTATAAACTGGGTTTCAATTTACAACGGTTTCAATTTACAACCATTCTTTCAGGAACCTAACCCCGGCGTAAACTGAGGGCTACCTGTATAAATATTAACCCCTAATCTGCCACTCCGGACATCTCCAACACCTACATTATACTTATTAACCCCTAATCTGCTGCCCCAACATCGCCGACACCTACATTATATTTATTAACCCCTAATCTCCCACCCCCAATGTCGCCGCAATCTACCTACACTTATTAACCCCTAATCTGCCACACCCAACGCCGCTGCCACTATAATAAACAAATTAACCCCTAAACCGTCGCACTCCCGCATCGCAAATACTAGTTAAATATTATTAACCCCTAATCTGCAGTCCCTAACTTCGCCGCCACCTACCTACATTTATTAACCCCTAATCTGCCGTACCCAATGTCGATGCCACTATATCATAGGCGTCGCTACAGGGGGGCTAGGGGGGGCAAACGCCCCCCCCCTAAATTTTTCTTTGCCCCCCCTGTGTCCCCCCCACCAGTGTCCGAACTAGGTGCCCCAGCAGGGAGGTGCAATCATGCAGCATAAACTGATATTTATTAAAATATAAGTTTTACTGTTTGGGGTGATGCAGCACCACTCCAATACCCCATGCTGGCTGCTGCTATATTCTAGCCTCCTCTACTTCAGTTCCAGCCAGGTCATGTTCCTACACAGTACAAGGAACATGACCGGAGACTGGAGAGGAAGAGGGAGCAGTCATACTCAGCACCAGTGTGCAGAACAGAGGAGCTACAGAGCGCGGGAAGGAAGAGCACCAGCAGGCAGTGACACTAGCAGCAAAGATGAAGATTTGGGGTAAATGTAAGTCACAGGATTAATTTTTACTGTTTATGGTCACACACAGCCTGCAATTAGGTCAGCCAGCACGGCTGCCCCCTTAGCACCACAGCCGTTATTAGAACTTCTTGCAAGTTCTCAGAGAAGTGAGGGTTTAAAGTGTAGTACTTTTTTGCTTTGTTTATGTGATCTGTGTGTACAGGCAAATGCAGGGCAAACAACATTTATTTTAAAATCTTGGAAATTTGTTTCTCTAGCAGATGTTCCTTTCTCTAGCACCAGAATTCACCTTCAACCTCCTCCCCTTATCCTAAATCACAGCCTTCACCCTTTTGTTCTCCTTAAGGTGGAATCGTAAAGTTGCTTCTCAGTTCTTGTATGTGTATATGTGTTTTTTTCCAGTTACTCAGCTTTCCAAAAGGATATAGTGCATCAAACGTGCATTAAAAGAAATTGAGAAAAATCGAACAGATGGGGATATAAGTGGACAATTGATTGTTAGAATAAATGTTATCTTTTTAACTATGTAAAGTCTTTGTTTTAAAATGTCTTCATTATAGTTTTCTATGCACACTTTATTCTTAATTGTCTTCAGCAGAAACAGTTAGATAACTAAAGTTTATGTATAATGTCTGCGTTTGTAACTGTGTATGTATATGTGTGTGTGTACTGTTGTAATTGTTTTATCATATTTGTGTGTGTGTGTGTGTGTATGTATGTATATATGTGTGTGTATGTGTGTTTGTATGTATGTGTGTATTTATGTATATATGTGTGTATGTATGTTTGTGTGTGCGCGTCTGTGTGTATGTATTTGTGTGTGTCTGTGTGTATGTATGTGTGTATTTATGTATGTTTGTGTGTGTAGGTATGTATATGTGTATGTATGTGTGTGTGTGTGTGTATATGTGTCTGTGTGTATATATTTGTGTGTATGTATGTTTGTGTGTGTAGGTATGTATATGTGTGTGTGTATGTATGTATGTCTGTCTATCTTCTATATATGTCCATGCATATTATGTTATAAAGGAAGACATAAGATGCATTACTGTTGTATTTTTAATACTTGCGTTCCTTTTCCATTTATATCTGTGTTTTATCTTCTTATGAAAAAATATAGACTGTTGTAATTGTTTTGTTGTCATCTTTGTGTGTATGTGTGTGTATATACGTATGTGTATATGTATGCGTGTGTGTGTATGTATTTGTGTGTTTATCTGTGTGTGTATTTGTGTGTGTGTGTGTGTCTGTCTGTGTGAGTGTATGTATTTGTGTGTGTCTATGTATGTATTTGTGTGTGTGTTTTTTCAGTGGTATGATTAAGTGGTGAAAATTATCAGTGCCCCCCCAGTTTTGACTGTGGTATCTTATGTGCCCCCCCTATATATTGTTCCTAGAATCGCCACTGCACTATATTAAATTTATTAACCCCTAAATCTAAGTCCCTAACACCCCCTAACTTAAATATAATTAAAATAAATATAAATTAAATTTACTATCATTACCTAAATAATTCCTATTTAAAAATAAATACTTACCTATAAAATAAACCCTAAGCTAGCTACAATATATCTAATAGTTACATTGTATCTATCTTAGGATTTATTTTTATTTTACAGGCAAGTTTGTTTTTATTTTAACTAGGTAGAATAGTTACTAAATAGTTATTAATTTTTCAACCTTAATTCCGATTGGCTGATAGAATTCTATCAGCCAATCGGAATCTAAGGGACACCATCTTGAATGACGTCATTTAAAGGAACCTTCATTACAGAAGAAGCTGTCGATTGAAGAGGATGCTCCGCGCTGGATGTCTTGAAGTTGGAACCACTCCACGTTGATAGAATGAAGATAGAAGATGCCGTCTGGGTGAAGACTTCTGCCCATCTGGAGGACCACCTCTGCCGGCTTCGTTGAGGACATCTTGCCGCTTGGATGAAGACTTCTCCCGGCTTCGTTGAGGATGGATGTCAGCTCTTCAAAACTGTAAATGGATCTTCGGGGGTTAGTGTAAGGATTTTTTAAGGATGTATTGGGTGGCTTTTATTTTTAGATTAGGGGTTTGGGCTGCAATAGAGCTAAATGCCCTTTTAAGGGCAATGTCCATCCAAATACCCTTTTCAGGGCAATGGAGAGCTTAGGTTTTTTTAGTTAGGGTTTTATTTGGGGGGTTGGTTAGTGGGTTTTACTGTTGAGGGGGTTGTTTGTATTTTTTTTTTTACAGGTAAAAGAGCTGATTTCTTTGGGGCAATGCTCTGCAAAAGGCCCTTTTAAAGGGTATTGGTAGTTTAGTTTAGGCTAGGTTTTTTTTATTTTGGGGGGTGCTTTTTTATTTTGATAGGGCTATTAGATTAGGTGTAATTAGTTTAAAGATCTTGTAATTTGTTTTTTATTTTCTGTAATTTAGTGGGGGGGGTTTGTAATGTAGCTAATTGTATTTAATTTAGGTAATTTATTTAATTGTAGGGTTAGGTTAGGTGTTAGTGTAACTTAGGTTAGGTTTTATTTTACAGGTAAATTTGTATTTATTTTAGCTAGGTAGTTATTAAATAGTTAATAACTATTTAGTAACTATTCCACCTAGTTAAAATAAATACAAACTTGCCTGTAAAATAAAAAATAAATCCTAAGAAAGATACAATGTAACTTTTAGTTATATTGTAGCTAGCTTAGGGTCTATTTTATAGGTAAGTATTTAGTTTTAAATAGGAATTATATAGGTAATGATAGTAAATTGTATTTATATTTATTTTAATTATATTTAATTTAGGGGGTGTTAGGGTTAGGGTTAGACTTAGGTCTAGGGGTTAATAAATTTAATATAGTGGCAGCGACGTTGGGGGCAGCAGATTAGGGGTTAATAAATGTAGACGAAATGAGGAAGAAAGAAGGCTGAGTCCAAGTATCAGGAAGAAGGTTTATTGCAAGGTAGGCTTTCTGGATGCAAGGTAAGCTCCAATCTTACGCGTTTCGCGCATGAGCACATGCGCTTCATCAGAGATATCGGTCTCTGCTGTTCAGGATCCATATAAAGGGGTGAGTGACCTATCAGGACAAATGTAGTCCTTTACTCTTCAGGTGAGAAAATTGCCAACAGGTGTATGGTTTAGTGGTCACTCACTGCTATGTTTATATCGATCCTGTGCAGCAGAAGACTGGAAAGAACAGATAAATGATTGTTGAATGATATTAAAACAATAGAGCTTGATTGTACATAGTGTTTCAAACATATAAATATATATCTCAGTAGGTGTAGTACTGAATAAAGTCACTAAGGCATTTGCCTGCTCTAAGTGCTTATTGTATAATTTGCTTTGGTTTTGATTTCTATATTTTCACTTTTAGGAAAAGCACATATTAAAGTTAAGCAGTAAGGCCATTTTTTATAGTCCCGTAATTTGACAAGGCCCTTTATAGGGAGATTTAAACTTGGAGGGATTATATATGGCCTAACTGAGACAAGAGTTAACAATAGCCTTTTAAGTGATTTCCAGTACTACTCCAAACGTCATCATGCATAAAAATGATTAATAATTAATAACATTCTGTAGTCTAATAGTATTTGTAACAAGCTTTAATAGGTTGTATTTAGTGAATTACTTCTGTAAGGCCACTAGGAAAGTATATGTTTACTTTACTATGTGCCTAGAGTCCCCTAATAATATGATTTGGCTCATAGTTGTGTGCCACAAATGGTGTTAAATGTGAAACAGTGGATGGAAAATTACTCTAACATGAGTATTGTCAATACTAAGGAAAAAGGTTCTATTATATAATACTCTAGGGGAATACTAGTATATGTTAGCTACCTTACCTGTTGTGGATAGCAACGTGGGGTAAGGAATTAGGACTATTAGATGAGCATGATAAAAAATGTTTAATGTTTATCTAATTACAGTAGATAAGCTAAAAGAAAAATAATAATCAAACTATTATTGAAAGGGGGATAAATCTAACTATACCTATACTAAGAACATTGTATGTTTTTATATATATGTCTCTTAATTATTTCTTCTAGTTGCTATCTTTTCTCTACTCTGAGATTTTCTATCTTTGGTCAGGGGATTTAAGATCTAGAGTGGCTTGGATGAATGGAGAAAGGGTGTCCTGTTTCACTCAATGTATAGATTGACATCATATCTTTTGTTCATGCCTTGTGGTGCCCTAGTTTGCAGCATGAAGATCCAATATACTTCTCTTTTGGATAATGTTTTATTCCGATCTCCTCCCAGAGGATTTTTTATTATACGTTCAATTGCTTTGAATGTAAAATGGGTTAGTTTTTGTGAGTGTGTGTGGAAATGTTTGGCCACTGGTGTTCTGGGGAATTCTTCCTCTATGGATAGGAGATGTTCCCTTATGCGGTCTTTTAGGGGGCGTGTAGTAATACCAACATATTGTTGTTGGCAGTATGAGCATGTAATCAAATAAATTATGTATGTTGATGTACAGTCCATCCTAGTGGTGATGGGGTATGTTTTGTTGGTTTGTGAGGAAGTAAATGTTAGGCACTTATCTGTATGTTTACAGCTTTTACATGGTATACGGCCACATCTATAGTTTCCTTTTATGGGGGTAAGCCAGTTAGTGATTGGTGGGGTTTTATTGTGAAACTTATGTGTAATCTTATCTCGTATTGTTGGTGCTTTTTTAGCTACAAATCTAATACGTTTCTGTAATTTGTCCCTTAGAGTGGTATCACTATTGAGGACAGGTAGATACTTCTTAATGATTCTAGTAATGGTGTAGAATTGGTTACTATAATTCGTGACAAAACATATGTCTTCTTTTGTGTCTTTTCTGTTAGATGTACTTTTGACTGTTTTGCTGGTTAGCAATAGTGTCCTATCCATTCTCATTACTTGAGATTTGATTTTGAGGAGCAGGCTTTTTTTGTAGCCTCTAGCTACTAGTCTATTTGTAAGTTCATCTGCTTGTTTGGTGTATGACTGGAGAGAACTGCAATTTCTCCGCAATCTGAGGTATTGACCCTTGGGGATGCCTCTTTGTGTATGTGGAGCATGGCAAGAGTCTGCTCTTAGTATCGTATTTCTTGCTAGAGGTTTTCTGAATGTACTAGTTATAATTTCTCCTACACTATTGTGTTCTAGTGTGAGGTCTAAGAAATTGATGATGTGGTCATCATTTTGATGTGTAAATGTCAAATTGAGTGTATTATTATTGAAGTGATTGATGATTTCTTGGATGGTAAGTTCTGTGTTCTTCTTGTAAATCAGAATTAGGTCATCTATAAACCTGCCGTATACAACTACTTTGTCCTCAAGGGCCAGTCCACCCCCAAAGAGATAAAGATGTTCGAAGTACCCCATGTACAAGTTTGTATATGAGGGGGCAAACTTGGCCCCCATGGCGGTGCCACATTTCTGGAGGTAGTAATGGCCCTCGAAGACAAAGTAGTTGTGTGTGAGAAGAAATCTCGTGAGTTCCACAATGAATGTGATAAATTCCTCAGAGTAACTAGTATGTCTCCTTAGCATGTATATCAGAGCTGTGAGGCCTTCCTCATGGGGGATGCTCGAATAAAGTACTGAAACATCTATAGATAGCCAAGTGTAATTTTCTTGCCATGTTATTGCTTGAATTTGTTGTATTAAGTGTGTGCTGTCGCGTATGTACCCTGGCAAGGATTTGACTATGGGTTGTAAATATATTGTCTAGCCAGTCCCCTGCTCTTTCGCACAGTGAACCTCTGCTGGCTACAATAGGTCTGCCAGGTGTGTCAATAAGAGTCTTATGTATTGTGGGGACTGTGCGAAATGTAGGGATGGTAGGGTACTCAACTAAGCAATAAGCAGCTATATCTTGGGTTAGGTGTCCCTCTTCTACTGCAGAATCTAATAGATTGTGGAGTTCTTGTTTAAATGTTTGTGTCGGATTGAAGGTCAATTTTGAGTATGTCTCATTGTCATTTAATTGTCTGTATACCTCTCTTTTGTAGTCATCCGTGTTGAGGATTACTATTGCCCCTCCTTTGTCTGCTGGGGTAACCACTATGTCTTTATTAGTACTAAGTGATTTAAGTGCCAATTGTTCACTGATAGATAGATTATGTTTACTTGTGGGGTTATTAATGGAGTTGGAGGCATTCTCTAAGGAGGAATGTAAACTAGTGAGTTCCAACTCTATAAGGTTTTGGAACATCTCTATTGCTTCGCTTCTGCTGTGAACTGGGTAGAAGTAGGATTTGGTGTGTGATAGTGTTTTGAATATAGGAACTGTGTCCTGAGTGCTGGCTTCTCTAAGTGTGGTGGCTTGGAGTGAGGTGAGAGTGTTCAAGTCACAGAGATCTCTGAATTGTAAACCTATGGAGTCAGTGTTATGTTGTGCTGTATTGTCTGGCTGTGAACTATTCTCTTGTTTATTATCAGTGCATGTGATTTGTGAAAAATGCTTGTATAGTGTGATTTTTCTAACCAAGGCATTGATATCTAAAATAGTGGAAAAAAGGTCAAAGTTAGTGGACGGGGCAAAGGATAACCCTTTGTTCAATAGGCTAATTTGTGAACTATTAAGGGTGATGTTGGATAGCTTGATTACTGATCCTACTTCTTTTGTGTTGTCTTTTTTATTCTGCTTGGATAACGTAGTGGTAAATCCTTTTTTGGTGTACTACTGGTGATCGGTGTTTGTACTAGTGTTGACAGTTTGATTCTGCCATCAGAAGTGCTGTGGCTTGTTGTTTCTTTATTCATAGTGTGTGCTTGTGATTCTTCCACTATCTGTGAGCCCTCTGTGTTGTCTGTGTCGATACTTGAGAATGTGACTCGCTTAGCATTCGGTGTGTGGTTGAAGTGACCCTTTCTTTTGTTTTTGTTCTTATTTTTGTGATTGTGTTGTTGGGGATGATCTTTGTGTCTATATGGTTTGTCTTTCTGCCAGGAATATACGATATCTAATTCGTAATCCTTTACATCTCTCTGGTATTTACTAACTTTTCTTTCTGATAGTGTAGAATCTAGCTGTTGCATGGTTGAGTCCATTTTTTTAGATTAGGGGTTTGGGCTGCAATAGAGCTAAATGCCCTTTTAAGGGCAATGTCCATCCAAATACCCTTTTCAGGGCAATGGGGAGCTTAGGTTTTTTTAGTTAGGGTTTTATTTGGGGGGTTGGTTAGTGGGTTTTACTGTTGAGGGGGTTGTTTGTATTCTTTTTACAGGTAAAAGAGCTGATTTCTTTGGAGCAATGCTCTGCAAAAGGCCCTTTTAAAGGCTATTGGTAGTTTAGTTTAGGCTAGGTTTTTTTTTATTTTGGGGGGTGCTTTTTTATTTTGATAGGGCTATTAGATTAGGTGTAATTAGTTTAAAGATCTTGTAATTTGTTTATTATTTTCTGTAATTTAGTGGGGGGGGGGGGGGTTGTAATGTAGCTAATTGTATTTAATTTAGGTAATTTATTTATTTGTAGGGTTAGGTTAGGTGTTAGTGTAACTTTGGTTAGGTTTTATTTTACAGGTAAATTTGTATTTATTTTAGCTAGGTAGTTATTAAATAGTTAATAACTATTTAGTAACTATTCTACCTAGTTAAAATAAATACAAACTTGCCTGTAAAATAAAAAATAAATCCTAAGAAAGATACAATGTAACTTTTAGTTATATTGTAGCTAGCTTAGGGTCTATTTTATAGGTAAGTATTTAGTTTTAAATAGGAATTATATAGGTAATGATAGTAAATTGTATTTATATTTATTTTAATTATATTTAAGTTAGGGGGTGTTAGGGTTAGGGTTAGACTTAGGTCTAGGGGTTAATAAATTTAATATAGTGGCAGCGACGTTGGGGGCAGCAGATTAGGGGTTAATAAATGTAGGTAGGTGGTGGTGATGTTAGGGAAAGCAGATTAGGGGTTAATAATATTTAACTAGTGTTTGCGATGCAGGAGTATGGCGGTTTAGGTTAATATGTTTATTATAGTGGTGGCGACGTTGGGGGCGGCAGATTAGGGGTTAATAAGTGTAGGTAGGTTGTGGCAACATTGGGGCAGCAGATTAGGGGTTCATAAGTATAATGTAGGTGTTGGCGATGTCTGGAGCGGCAGATTTGGGGTTAATAAGTATAATGTAGGTGGCGGCGATGTCGGGGGTGGCAGATTAGGGATTAATATATGTAAGATTAGGGGTGTTTAGACTCGGGGTTCATGTTAGGGTGTTAGGTGTAAACATAAAATTTGTTTCCCCGTAGGAATCAATGGGGCTGCGCTACTGAGCTTTACGCTGCTTTTTGGCAGGTGTTAGGCTTTTGCTCAGCCGGCTCTCCCCATTGATGTCTATGGGGAAATCGTGCACGAGCACATACAACCAGCTCACCACTGACATAAACAGCGCTGGTATTGGAGTGTGGTATGGAGCTCAATTTTGCTCTATGTTCACTTCTTGTCTTTTAACACCGGGTTTAGAAAAACCTGTAATACCAGCGCTGTAGGTAAGTGAGCAGTGAAAATAACGTGCAAGTTAATACCTCACCCCTCATTAAGCAAAACTCGTAATCTAGCTGAATGTAATTCAGAGGTTTTCTGTGGGAATAACAAGCCTTCTGGCCTGTTTGATTTGTTAATGAACTACACAATGAGTTATTTTCTCTATATTTTGTGCATAGTGCAGGATTTTAAACTCACTTTTTGCCCCCCCTAATTTTAAATGTTGTTGTATGTATGTATGTATATATATATATATATATATATATATATATATATATATATATATATATATATATATATATATACACAGTATATATATATATATATATATATATATATACATATAATAGTGAAAAAGGACGCACTCTCCGGGTCTTAACAAGTATCGTATTTTAATAATACAGCTAATAAGTGACGTTTCGGGGTGATTAGTCCCGTCTTCAGACCTTACAAAAACAAACCTGTGTGTGCAATAAATAACCTTTAGTAAACTTACCCTCCACCAAGTGCCAGCAACAAAACCGGAAATGACCATGGTGTCCTACCTGCACCACTGCGCAGGTCCGGTGGTTGCCATGGCAACCGGAAGTCGTGTCCCTCTACTAACCTCAGCGTCAATACTGGAAACAGACAAGAATGCCCATCTGCACTGTAGCACAGAGCCAAAGGTTGCCATGGGAACCGGAAGACGCTTCCTAATGGGAATGATAAGGCAGAATATTATACTGAAAAAATATATAAACAAAGCATCAAATCATACAATTTTAGAAAGAGGCTATATATCGTACAATGCATAAGCCAATAATATCAGGTAGAAAATACAATTATATCCACAATAGCATTAAAAAATTAAAAATATATAGCATTTATGAATATATGTATACACCATATTATACATTCCAAAGGCTGCAAAAGAATAGAGACATTAGTTTCAAAATAACACAAGTCCCAACACACAAAGGTATCTGACCTAAGGGACATATTACATCTCTATATATAAAATATAGCCCTATTAGAGGAAACAGTGCCAATCTAAATTTACATTCAACCCTTTTGGAGCAAAGGTACTTAGAGTGAAAATCCACCTTGACTCCTTTTGTAAAAGAAGTTTGGCTCCGTCTCCCCCTCTGGTAATCTAGGGACATGATCAATATTGACATACCTAAGATTAGACACTGTATGGCCAGCCAATGCAAAGTGTCTGGTCACAGGCTGGTCAGATTCTTTTTTTAAAATAGCAGATCTAATAGCAGTGCGATGATTGGCCATACGGGTTCATAGGTTGTTAATTGTTTTGCCCACATAATAAAGACCACATGGACAATGTAAAAGATATACAACATACTCTGTAGTACATGTCACCCTATGTTTGATTATATAATTTTTGTTAGTATGTGGGTGCACAAAAGATTTTGTAGTGCTAAGGCCATTACAAGTAGTACACAGGGTGACATGTACTACAGAGTATGTTGTATATCTTTTACATTGTCCATGTGGTCTTTATTATGTGGGCAAAACAATTGACAACCTACGAACCCGTATGGCCAATCATAGCACTATTATTAGATCTGCTATTTTGAAAAAAGAATCTGACCAGCCTGTGGCCAGACACTTTGCATTGGCTGGCCATATGGTGTCTAATCTTAGGTATGTCATTATTGATCATGTCCCTAGATTAACCAGAGGGGGAGACAGAGCCAAACATCTTTTACAAAAGGAGTCAAGGTGGATTTTCACTCTAAATACCTTGGCTCCAAAAGGGTTGAATGTGAATTTTGATTGGCACTGTTTCCTCTAATAGGGCTATATTGTATATATAGAGATGTAATGGGGCCTAGTTATCAAGCCGTCAACATCAAATATGCTGGAATTCCGCAGCGTATTTGTGGCGAGGCTGATTCGCCTTAGTTATCAAAGGCTAGAGACCGGCAAAAGTAGAATTTTATGACGTAAACTTCGATCCGCCGGACTCAGTCCGACACACAAGTGCGGCACAATCTGACTACTTTTGCTAGTTATCAAAAAACTAGCAGGTACGCTCGGCACTTTTACGGCCTGGAGGCGGCGGATCCCATAGGAATCAATGGGAGTCTGACCATAGCGAAAGTACAAGTTCGCTGCTGACAGACATCCCATTGATTCCTATGGGAGATGTCTACACCTAACACCCTAACATGTTCCCTGAGTCTAAACACCCCTAATCTGCCCCCCTACACCGCCGCAACTAAATAAAGTTATTACCCCCTAAACCGCCGCTCCCGGAGCCCACCGCCACTATAATAAATATGTTAATCCCTAAACCGCCGCTCCCGGAGCCCACCGCAAGCTATAATAAACATGTTAACCCCTAAACTCCCACTCCCTGACCCTGCCGCAACTATAATAAATGTATTAACCCCTAAATCGCCGCTCCCGGACCCTGCTGCAACCTATATTAAATTTATTAACCCCTAATCTGCCCCCCCTACACGGTCGCCACCTATAATAAATTTTTTAACCCCTATCCTGCCCCCCACTACACTGCCGCCACTGTAATAAAATTATTAACCCCTAAACCTAAGTCTAACACTAACCCTAACACCCCCCTAACTTAAATATTAATTAAATAAATCTAAATAATATTTCTATTATGATCTAAATTAATCCTATTTAAAACTAAATACTTACCTATAAAATAAACCCTAATATAGCTACAATATAAATAATAATTATATTGTAGCTATGTTAGGATTTATTTTTATTTTACAGGTAACTTTCAATTTATTTTAACTAGGTACAATAGCTATTAAATAGTTATTAACTATTTAATAGCTTACCTAGCTAAAATAAAGAGAAATTTACCTGTAAAATAAAAACTAACCTAAGTTACAATTACACCTAACACTACACTATACTTAAATAAATTATTCCTATTTAAAACTAAATACTTACCTGTAAAATAAACCCTAAGATAGCTACCATGTAATTAATAATTACATTGTAGCTATTTTAGGATTTATATTTATTTTACAGGTAACTTTGTATTTATTTTAGCTAGTTAGAATAGTTATAGCTAAAAGAAATACAAAATTACCTGTAAAATAAATCCTAACCTAAGTTACAATTAAACCTAACACTACACTATCATTAAATTAATTAAATAAATTACCTACAAATAACTACAATTAAATACAATTAAATAAACTAACTAAAGTACAAAAAATAAAAAAAGCTAAGTTACAAAAAATAAAAAAATAGGTTACAAACATTTAAAAAATATTACAACAATTTTAAGCTAATTACACCTAATCTAAGCCCCCTAATAAAATAACAAAGCCCCCCAAAATAAAAAAATTCCCTACCCTATTCTACATTAAAAAAGTTCAAAGCTCTTTTACCTTACCAGCCCTTATAAGGGCCTTTGTGGGGCATGCCCCAAACAATTCAGCTCTTTTGCCTGTAAAAGAAAAATACAACCCCCCCCAACATTAAAACCCACCACACACATACCACTAATCTAACCCAAACCCCCCTTAAAATAACCTAACACTAATCCCCTGAAGATCATCCTACCTTTAGTCGTCTTCACTCAGCCGAGCCACCGATGGAACTGAAGAGGAGATCCGGAGCGGCAGAAGTGATCCTCCAAGGGGCGCTGAAGAAATCTTCCATCCGATGAAGTGATCCTCCAGGTGGCGCTGAAGAAGTCTTCTATCCGGGCGATGTCATCTTCCAAGCGGGGTCTTCAATCTTCATCCCGCCGACGCGGAACATCCTTCTTTCCCGACAGACTACCAACGAATGAAGGCTCCTTTAAGGGACGTCATCCAAGATGGCGTCCCTTCAATTCCGATAGAATCCTATCAGCCAATCAGAATTGAAAGGACGCCATCTTGGATGACGTCCCTTAAAGGAGCCTTCATTCGTCGGTAGTCCGTTGGGAAAGAAGGATGTTCCACGTTGGCGGCAGGGCCGCTATCAGGGGGTGACAGGGGTGACTCCTGTCAGGGGCCCAATGAGCCAGGGGGCCCCCATGAGGCAAGAACTAAAAAAAAAAAAAAAATTTTTTTTTTTTTAAATTTGGGCAGCCACCAGTGGGTACTACAGCAGAGTGCTAATTGAGCATGGGAAATGTTATTACAAGGAGTAAAGTATTAGCATTTGAGAGGATTTCTTAGTGTACACTAAACCACTATGCGCAGTGTGAGACAGACTTGGCACTTTGTACAGTGTGTGCCTGAGTTAGACGGCAGATCACTTTCATTTGCAGAGGAGGTAGTACTTACTTAGCAAATGTTTTTTATTTCTTTGTGCAATTTTGGATTGTAACTTCAGTGTGGTAGTAGTTGTTTGGTGGGGCTAGGGGTCCATAAAAACAAATTTTTTTAGCGGCAGTGTATTTATGATTATTTGACAATGCTGTAGAAATTCTATATTTAAAACCATGCAGAAATGTTTCCTCCTCAATACACAAATGGTAGATGCCCTTTTGGCAGATATGCATTATATATATATATATATATATATATATATAAAACATTCCAGTTTACTGCTCCTTTATGCAAGGACTTTCCAGATGCAAGGAGGCATTTTATCTAAGATTTTTACATCTGCATAAAATTGTATACTCTCAGACTAAGATTGCTCAGTGTTTGAAATGAGACAGGTTAACTTAAAACTGTTCAGTTTACACTACAGCTTAATTTTGAAATACATACCAACAAGCATAAATCCTGCATTTAACCAGATCTAATGATATGAGTACCACAGCTTATGGTCCCACCAAGACCATATAGAGTACAGCATTTTCAAAATCCAGAAGTACAGCTGACAGCTGGGAAAATTTGTACACTATATTTGAAATTGTGTCTTGGTTGGGGAAAATGGGGAAAAAACAAACAAACCTTTTAAAGGTATTTTTCTTCATCTAGCCATCTACCCAGTTAATTAATGTACAATTTTGAATTCACAGAATTTTTTTTTGTTTGCACATTTACAAATATGATTCTTTAAAAAGTGATCTCTTAATTTCTAAACATTTTTTTTATCATGCATGTCACACACTGTTGAGATAGGGGATGCAAGATGCATAAATGTTTCCTCCTGTGAGTGTTTCTGTGGGTGTCTGTGTTTATGTCTTTGTGCTTTGGTTTGTGTCTCTATGAGTGTGTATGTATTTTTTATCTGTGGGTCTCTCTGTGAGGGTGGGTGTGTATGTCTTTTCTGTGGATGTCTGTGAGGGTGTGTGCATATGCCTTTGAGCTTTTTCTGTGGGTGTCTCTGTGAGGGTGTGTGTATGTTTGGCTTTGTGTATTTTCTCTGGATGCCTCTGTGAGGGTGGGTGTCTATGTCTGTGTTTTCTGTGGATGTCTCTGTGAGGGTGTGTTTGTGTGTGTGTGTGTATGTATGTATGTCTGTGTTTTCTGTGGATGTCTCTGTGAGGGTGTGTGTGTGTGTGTGTATGTATGTATGTCTGTGTTTTCTGTGGATGTCTCTGTGAGGGTGTGTGTTTTATGTGGGTGTCTCTGTGAGGGTGTGTGTATGTATTTTTTTCTGTGTTTTTTATGTGGTTGTCTCTCTGTGTGTGTGTGTGTGTGTCTTTGTGTGTTTTCTGAGGCTATCTCTGTTGGTGTTTCCTTGGGTGTATGCGCAAGTTTGAGTTTGTGTGTGTGTGTCCATTGTCTGTTCCTTTTTAGGACATTTTGACCTTACTACTAATTATTCACATCTTTCTACAGACTTTGAGACTAACAAGACCTTTCCGGAAGTAACCAATCCACCATTTAACCTTTAAATTATTGTTTAGGCAGTTCAGGGCCCTTCCTTTCAGCCACTGCATGCTGTTGTCATAATTTAGTTGTCATCTTCCTTTACAAAAAGATAATCAGAACTCCATATTTTGTTTTCCTAAATCTCCTTTTTTTTTTTTACAAAACTGTAGTTTACCTCATTACTTTTCAGGTCAATGTAAACAAGTGCTAAGTGTCTGTTTGGGTGTCTGTGTCTGAGTGTGTTTCTTTGTGTGTCTGCTAAAGTGTCTATATGTGAATCCTTATGTGTGAGTGTGTTTGTGTGTTTCAGTGTATGAGTGTGTCTGTGTGTGTTACTACCTTTACAACATTTCCAAGTTTAAATAGACAATTAAGAATAAAGTGCATATACGTTTTAGTCACTTGGTCAAAAATTGCACATGTCAAAGGAGGGAGGGGGGGCCCTGATCAGTGGTTGAGTCAGGGGCCCCAATATTTCTAGTGGCGGCCCTGGTCGGTGGGATGAAGATTGAAGATTGAAGACCCCTCTTGGAAGATGACATCGCCCGGATAGAAGACTTCTTCAGCGCCGCCTGGAGGATCACTTCATCGCCGCCTTGGAGGATCACTTCTGCCGCTCCGGATCTCCTCTTCAGTTCCATCGGTGGCTCGGCTGAGTGAAGACGACTAAAGGTAGGATGATCTTCAGGGGATTAGTGTTAGGTTATTTTAAGGGGGGTTTGGGTTAGATTAGGGGTATGTGGGTGGTGGGTTTGAATGTTGGGGGGGGTTGTATTTTTCTTTTACAGGCAAAAGAGCTGAATTCTTTGGGGCATGCCCCACAAAAGGCCCTTATAAGGGCTGGTAAGGTAAAAGAGCTTTGAACTTTTTTAATGTAGAATAGGGTAGGGGATTTTTTTATTTTGAGGGGCTTTGTTATTTTATTAGGGGGCTTAGATTAGGTGTAATTAGCTTAAAATTGTTGTAATATTTTTTAAATGTTTGTAACCTATTTTTTTATTTTTTGTAACTTAGCTTTTTTATTTTTTGTACTTTAGTTAGTTTATTTAATTGTATTTAATTGTAGTTATTTGTATTTAATTTATTTAATTTATTTAATGATAGTGTAGTGTTAGGTTTAATTGTAACTTAGGTTAGGATTTATTTTACAGGTAATTTTGTATTTCTTTAGCTAGGGAGTTATTTAATAGTTAATAACTATTTAATAACTATTCTAACTAGCTAAAATAAATACAAAGTTGCCTGTAAAATAAATATAAATCCTAAGATAGCTACAATGTAATTATTAATTACATTGTAGCTATCTTAGGGTTTATTTTACAGGTAAGCATTTAGTTTTAAATAGGAATAATTTATTTAAGTATAGTTTAGTGTTAGGTGTAATTGTAACTTAGGTTAGTTTTTATTTTACAGGTAAATTTCTCTTTATTTTAGCTAGGTAAGCTATTAAACAGTTAATAACTATTTAATAGCTATTGTACCTAGTTAAAATAAATTGAAAGTTACCTGTAAAATAAATATAAATCCTAACATAGCTACAATATAATTATTATTTATATTGTAGCTATATTAGGGTTTATTTTAAAGGTAAGTATTTAGTTTTAAATAGGATTAATTTAGTTCATAATAGAAATATTATTTAGATTTATTTAATTAATATTTAAGTTAGGGGGGTGTTAGGGTTAGTGTTAGACTTAGGTTTAGGGGTTAATAATTTTATTACAGTGGCGGCGGTGTAGTGGGGGGCAGGATAGGGGTTAATAAATGTATTATAGGTGGCGACGGTGTAGGGGGGCAGATTAGGGGTTAATACATTTAATATAGGTTGCGGCAGGGTCCGGGAGCGGCGGTTTAGGGGTTAATACATTTATTATAGTTGCGGCGGGGTCAGGGAGCGGCGGTTTAGGGGTTAACATATTTATTATAGTGGCGGTGGTCTCCGGGAGCGGCGGTTTAGGGGGTACTTACTTTATTGAGTTGCGGAGGGCTCCGGGAGCGGCGGTTTAGGGGGTACTAACTTTATTTAGTTGCGGGGGGCTCCGTGGGTGCCGGTATAGGGGGTAGAACAGTGTAGTTAGTGTGGGTGCTTAGTGACAGGCTAGCAAGAAAGCTGTAAAAAAGCCGAAGAGCAGCGAGATCGGATGAGTGATAACTCTCACAATCCGCTGCTCATCGCCCCGTACTTGGTGCGTGGCTTTTTGACAGCTTTTTTGATAACTTAGGCACATTTTTGCAGGTCCGCGGCGGCGATGTGAGGCGAGCTTAGAAGGGCGTATTGGGCCGGCAAAATAGACACGTTGATAACTACCCCCCAATATGTCCCTTAGGTCAGATACCTTTGTGTGTTGGGACTTGTGTTATTTTGAAAATAACGTCTCTATTCTTTTGCAGCCTTTGGAATGTATAATATGGTCTATACATATATTCATAAATGCTATATATTTTTAATTTTTAATGCTATTGTGGATATAATTGTATTTTCTACCACATATTATTGGCTTATGCATTGTACGATATATAGCCTCTTTCTAACATTGTATGATTTGATGCTTTGTTTATATATTTTTTCAGTATAATATTCTGCCTTATCATTCCCATGGCAACCTTTGGCTCTGTGCTACAGTGCAGATGGGCGGCCTTGTATGTTTCCGGTATTGATGCCGAGGGTAGTTGAGGGACGCGACTTCTGGTTGCCATGGCAACCACCGGACCTGCGCAGTAGTGCAGGTAGGATGCCATGACCATTTCCTGTTTTGTCGCTGGCACTTGGTGGAGGGTAAGTTTATTTATTGCACACGCAGGTTTGTTTTTGTAAGGTCTGAAGACAGGGCTAATCACCCCGAAACGTCACTTATTAACTGTATTATTAAAATATTATACTTGTAAAGACTCGGAGAGTGCGTCCTTTTTCACTATTATTACTGCCTTTGTATGCACCCCGGGCATTTTTATGGATAAAAAGTGTGTGCAGAGCTCTGGGACTTTTTCATATATATATATATATATATATATATATATATATATATATATATATATATATATATATATATATATATATATATATATACAGGGCCGCCATCAGGGGGTGACAGGGGTGACTCCTGTCAGGGGCCCAATGAGCCAGGGGGCCCCCATGAGGCAAGTACTTTTTTTAAAAAATTTGGGCAGCCACCAGTGGGTACTACAGCAGAGTGCTAATTGAGCATGGGAAATGTTATTACAAGGAGTAAAGTATTAGCATTTGAGAGGATTTCTTAGTGTACACTAAACCACTATGCGCAGTGTGAGACAGACTTGGCACTTTGTACAGTGTGTGCCTGAGTTAGACGGCAGAACACTTTCATTTGCAGAGGAGGTAGTACTTACTTAGCAAATTTTTTTTATTTCTTTGTGCAATTTTGGATTGTAACTTCAGTGTGGTAGTAGTTGTTTTGTGGGGCTAGGGGTCCATAAAAACACATTTTTTTAGCAGCAGTGTATTTATGATTATTTGACAATGCTGTAGAAATTCTATATTTAAAACCATGCAGAAATGTTTCCTCCTCAATACACAAATGGTAGATGCCCTTTTGGCAGATATGCATTATATATATATATATATATATATATATATATATATATATACAGTGAGGCCTCGGTTTACGAATTTAATTCGTTCTCCGGGTCGTTTCGTATTGCGAAAAATTCGTAAACCGAAACACGGTTTCCCATAGGAATGCATTGAAAATCAATTAATGCGTTCCGGAGGTCCGAAAAAATTCAAGTAAAGTGTCCAAAAAAGGCTCCAAAAGGCTCCAAAAGGCTTAACAACTTGCTGCAAATGGCTCCAATGTCTCCAAAAGGCTCCACAACTTGCTGCAAATGGCTCCAAAAGGCTTAACAACTTGCTGCAAATGGCTCCAAAACCTCAACAACTTGCTGCAAAATGGCTCCAAAACCTCTCCAACACCTCTACACTGGTACCCAAACTTCATTAATTCAATCATACTTGAGTATGCAGGGGGCACAGGGGCCACTGGTTTCGTATTGCGAAAAAATTTTGTAAACCGAGGGGGGCAAACCGGCATTTTGTTTCGTATTGCGAAAAAAATTCGTAAACCGAGTCAAATTTTCTTCAAATTTCGATTTCGTAAACCGAAATTTCGTATACCGAGTCGTGCGTAAACCGGGGCCTCACTGTATATATATATATATATATATATATATATATAAAACATTCCAGTTTACTGCTCCTTTATGCAAGGACTTTCCAGATGCAAGGAGGCATTTTATCTAAGATTTTTACATCTGCATAAAATTGTATACTCTCAGACTAAGATTGCTCAGTGTTTGAAATGAGACAGGTTAACTTAAAACTGTTCAGTTTACACTACAGCTTAATTTTGAAATACATACCAACAAGCATAAATCCTGCATTTAACCAGATCTAATGATATGAGTACCACAGCTTATGGTCCCACCAAGACCATATAGAGTACAGCATTTTCAAAATCCAGAAGTACAGCTGACAGCTGGGAAAATTTGTACAATATATTTGAAATTGTGTCTTGGTTGGGGAAAATGGGGAAAAAACAAACAAACCTTTTAAAGGTATTTTTCTTCATCTAGCCATCTACCCAGTTAATTAATGTACAATTTTGAATTCACAGAATTTTTTTTTGTTTGCACATTTACAAATATGATTCTTTAAAAAGTGATCTCTTAATTTCTAAACATTTTTTTTATCATGCATGTCACACACTGTTGAGATAGGGGATGCAAGGTGCATAAATGTTTCCTCCTGTGAGTGTTTCTGTGGGTGTCTGTGTTTATGTCTTTGTGCTTTGGTTTGTGTCTCTATGAGTGTGTATGTATTTTTTATCTGTGGGTCTCTCTGTGAGGGTGGGTATGTATGTCTTTTCTGTGGATGTCTGTGAGGGTGTGTGCATATGCCTTTGAGCTTTTTCTGTGGGTGTCTCTGTGAGGGTGTGTGTATGTTTGGCTTTGTGTATTTTCTCTGGATGCCTCTGTGAGGGTGGGTGTCTATGTCTGTGTTTTCTGTGGATGTCTCTGTGAGGGTGTGTTTGTGTGTGTGTGTGTGTGTATGTATGTATGTCTGTGTTTTCTGTGGATGTCTCTGTGAGGGTGTGTGTGTGTGTGTGTATGTATGTATGTCTGTGTTTTCTGTGGATGTCTCTGTGAGTGTGTGTGTTTTATGTGGGTGTCTCTGTGAGGGTGTGTGTATGTATTTCTTTCTGTGTTTTTTATGTGGTTGTCTCTCTCTGTGTGTGTGTGTGTCTTTGTGTGTTTTCTGAGGCTATCTCTGTTGGTGTTTCCTTGGGTGTATGCGCAAGTTTGAGTTTGTGTGTGTGTGTCCATTGTCTGTTCCTTTTTAGGACATTTTGACCTTACTACTAATTATTCACATCTTTCTACAGACTTTGAGACTAACAAGACCTTTCCGGAAGTAACCAATCCACCATTTAACCTTTAAATTATTGTTTAGGCAGTTCAGGGCCCTTCCTTTCAGCCACTGCATGCTGTTGTCATAATTTAGTTGTCATCTTCCTTTACAAAAAGATAATCAGAACTCCATATTTTGTTTTCCTAAATCTCCTTTTTTTTTTTTACAAAACTGTAGTTTACCTCATTACTTGTCAGGTCAATGTAAACAAGTGCTAAGTGTCTGTTTGGGTGTCTGTGTCTGAGTGTGTTTCTTTGTGTGTCTGCTAAAGTGTCTATATGTGAATCCTTATGTGTGAGTGTGTTTGTGTGTTTCAGTGTATGAGTGTGTCTGTGTGTGTTACTACCTTTACAACATTTCCAAGTTTAAATAGACAATTAAGAATAAAGTGCATATACGTTTTAGTCACTTGGTCAAAAATTGCACATGTCAAAGGAGGGAGGGGGGGCCCTGATCAGTGGTTGAGTCAGGGGCCCCAATATTTCTAGTGGCGGCCCTGTATATATATATATATATATATATATATATATATATATATATATATATATATATATATAAATTTGCAGAGGTGAACGGCACTCACGAGTATGTCAGCTACCTGGTGCTCTCACTAGGGAGAAACAAACAGTAAAACAGTTATGGATCCCACGGACGGACTCCGTGTTGCAGCAAGGACCCAAATGAAGCAGGCACACAGGTTTTTTCAAAAACACTCCGGTTTATTGGCAAAGTTGTTTACCAAACATTTCGGCTCACACACGAGCCTTTGTCAATGGTGTACAAAACCAAATGTGAAAACTTAAACATAAACTCACCTTAAATACCCACCCAGCCCAAGTGATAGACCAATCAGAGAGTGTAACCGCGGCACACCCACTCACACAGACCTAAACAGCTTTTTGCCGGGCTCAATGTGGGCGTCACGTGACGTCATCACGTTACCGCCGTCCTGTGTGTAACCAAGGAAACATGCGTAACCATGGAGACAAAGCATACACAAATGTACTGTGCGGGTGCGCTGGCGGGTAAGACTCTGATGGGAAACAATATATCAATTAATCAAACAGTGATCTAAATACCCCTGTATACAAATACAATAATGGAATAGGTATCTATCTATATGCAACATTGAGACAAACCTAATATGTAGCTTATAAGGTAAAATAGCGCTACCGAAACCCAAAGTATAAAAAACTAATAACACAGCCCTCTATACTCATGGTATCAAGGCATGTGGGGAGGTAGCAGGTGAGGGCGAGAAAAAATCTAAAGCCCCCTATATATTCAAGCAGGTATACATTGCATCATGCCAGAGGAGTAGGTAGAAATTAAGTCCCGGATGACTCCCAATAATTCACATCTCATTTGTGTTTATACCAACAGCCAAAGTCTATGTTGACATTCAGGCCTCGAGGGGCAACTGTGTCCAATGTGAAGATCCAACGGGATTCCATTCTTAGTAGTGCCAGTCCTCTGTCACCACCACGTCTGTTGTGGGGCACATGATCAATCAGCATTACTCGCAATGAGGAAACAGAGTGTCCTGCAGTTGCAAAATGTCGCGCAACCGGTTGTTCTGATCGTCCTTTTTCTATTGCTTGACGAATTGCTGTTTTGTGGTTAGCCAAACGTTCTTTGAACGCTGTCACTGTTTTGCCTATGTAGAATTTGGAACATGGGCAAATAATGGCATACACCACATATTCCGATGTACAGGATAATCTATGTCTTATTTTGTATCTTTTGTTGTTATGGGGGTGTTGAAAAGATGTCCCAGCAATGAGATTATTGCAAGTGACACAATTGCCACATTTGTAACATCCTGGTTTCCCTCTTGTGAGCCATGTCTGTTTTTCATAGCAGTGTGTGGGATCACTGAGTACTAGTAGATCCCTGAGGTTACTTGCTCGCTTGTATACCACCCGGGGTACCGGAGCATCCACAAAAGGTAGACTAGTGTCCTTGGAGAGCATCATCCAATTCTTCCTTATCACATTCTGAAGCATCCCTGATCCCGGAGTGTAAGTGGTTACAAAGTTTATTCGTTTAGGTTGTTCCGTTACTGTCCGTTTCGGGATAGTGTCATTCTGGGTGAGTTTTGTTGCTTCACTCTTTTGTTGATCTATTAGCATAGGTGGATATCCTCTGCTCAGAAATTTTTGTGACATTTCTTCAAGTTGTCTCTCTTTTCGGGAGTCATCCGTGTTGTTCCGGATGACCCGCAGGAGTTGTGAGGAGCTAACACCATCTCTCTGAAATCTAGGGTGGAAACTCTGGTAATGAAGTATAGAATTCTTATCGGTGGGTTTATTGAACAAGGTGGTGTGCAATTTATCACCATTAGGTGTTATTACCCTGAAAATTTTCAGGTCAAGAAAATGAATCTGATTGTTATTATGTTCCATTTTAAATTTTATCGTGGAGTTAAGGGTGTTCAATCCTTCAACCCACTCAATAAGTTTTTCAGGGGTATCACCCCAAATCAAGAAGACATCGTCAATGTATCTGCGATACATTTTGATGGGGTTCTGCCTGGAGAAGATATTGTATTTTTCATACATCGCCATATAAATATTAGCATACAATGGGGCCATATTTGACCCCATCGCAGTGCCCATAACTTGTAAGAAGTACTCGTTTTCAAATCGAAAATAGTTTTTCTCCAGGCAGAACTCCATCAGATGCAGCAGAAATTCCACAGGTGGACCAGTATATAGTGGGTTGTCAATCAGGATTTGTCGTACCATGTTGATACCATGCCCGTGGGGTATCACTGTGTATAAACTTACTACGTCCATAGTAACTAAAGTGTCAGTAGGGGCCAGACTATCAAAATCTTTCAGTAGTTTAATAAGTTCAGAGGAATCTCTGAGATGGGACTGAGTGTTTTGAACCACTGGTTGTAGGTAGAAATCAATGAATTCTGCTAAGGGCTGCATCAATAATCCCCTGGCAGACACAATAGGTCTGCCAGGGGGATCTTCGAGGGACTTATGGATTTTGGGCAGTAAATATAGTATTGGGCAGATTGGATGATCAACTGAAAGAAAGCCTAACACATCATCATCAATTACCCCAGCTTGGTATGCCAAGCCCAAGAATTCATCAATTTCTCGTTTAAAATTTTTGGTAGGATTAGATTGTAGTTTGCGGTAGGTATTATGGTCACAGAGTTGTTTAAAAGCCTCACCTCTATACTGTACATAGTCGAGTATCGCTGTGGCCCCACCCTTATCCGCTGGCCTTATGACTATGTCTTTGTCAGTGGACAGAGACTTAATTGCCCGTCTTTCAGCACTTGTAATGTTGTCTCTTGGCAGAGGCATATCTTTGTGTAGTTCAGTAAGGGTGGTTGTACAGATATGATGGAATGTTTTTATCGACGAATGTGTGTTAGTCGGTTCAAAGGTGCTACTTGCTTTAAATTGTTTAGGGGTCTGATTCTCCTTGTCTTTAAAGAAGTCTTTAAGCTTCAACTGCCGTTGGAATCTACCCATGTCTACTATCAAATCAAAAAGGTCACAGTGGGGAGTAGGTACAAAGGACAATCCTCTATTAAGGATTCTTATTTCGTCACCCGTAAGAGGTCGTTTACTCAAATTATAAATTATTGTGTCTTTTTCTGTCGTGGCTGGTTTTTTCGTTTTGCCCCGCCCCCTCCTGATGCTGCCGCCTCGGGGCCTACGGCTAAAGGGGGTTTCTGTGCAGATCTTGTGAGTACCCCACTTGCAGTGCTGTTAGTAGTGTTCTGAGTTTCACCTTCAGAGATTCCTCTGAACTTATTAAACTACTGAAAGATTTTGATAGTCTGGCCCCTACTGACACTTTAGTTACTATGGACGTAGTAAGTTTATATACGGTGATACCCCACGGGCATGGTATCAACATGGTACGACAAATCCTGATTGACAACCCACTATATACTGGTCCACCTGTGGAATTTCTGCTGCATCTGATGGAGTTCTGCCTGGAGAAAAACTATTTTCGATTTGAAAACGAGTACTTCTTACAAGTTATGGGCACTGCGATGGGGCAAATATGGCCCCATCGTATGCTAATATTTATATGGCGATGTATGAAAAATACAATATCTTCTCCAGGCAGAACCCCATCAAAATGTATCGCAGATACATTGACGATGTCTTCTTGATTTGGGGTGATACCCCTGAAAAACTTATTGAGTGGGTTGAAGGATTGAACACCCTTAACTCCACGATTAAATTTAAAATGGAACATAATAACAATCAGATTCATTTTCTTGACCTGGAAATTTTCAGGGTAATAACACCTAATGGTGATAAATTGCACACCACTTTGTTCAATAAACCCACCGATAAGAATTCTATACTTCATTACCAGAGTTTCCACCCTAGATTTCAGAGAGATGGTGTTAGCTCCTCACAACTCCTGCGGGTCGTCCGGAACAACACGGATGACTCCCGAAAAGAGAGACAACTTGAAGAAATGTCACAAAAATTTCTGAGCAGAGGATATCCACCTATGCTAATAGATCAACAAAAGAGTGAAGCAACAAAACTCACCCAGAATGACACTATCCCGAAACGGACAGTAACGGAACAACCTAAACGAATAAACTTTGTAACCACTTATACTCCGGGATCAGGGATGCTTCAGAATGTGATAAGGAAGAATTGGATGATGCTCTCCAAGGACACTAGTCTACCTTTTGTGGATGCTCCGGTACCCCGGGTGGTATACAAGCGAGCAAGTAACCTCAGGGATCTACTAGTACTCAGTGATCCCACACACTGCTATGAAAAACAGACATGGCTCACAAGAGGGAAACCAGGATGTTACAAATGTGGCAATTGTGTCACTTGCAATAATCTCATTGCTGGGACATCTTTTCAACACCCCCATAACAACAAAAGATACAAAATAAGACATAGATTATCCTGTACATCGGAATATGTGGTGTATGCCATTATTTGCCCATGTTCCAAATTCTACATAGGCAAAACAGTGACAGCGTTCAAAGAACGTTTGGCTAACCACAAATCAGCAATTCGTCAAGCAATAGAAAAAGGACGATCAGAACAACCGGTTGCGCGACATTTTGCAACTGCAGGACACTCTGTTTCCTCATTGCGAGTAATGCTGATTGATCATGTGCCCCACAACAGACGTGGTGGTGACAGAGGACTGGCACTACTAAGAATGGAATCCCATTGGATCTTCACATTGGACACAGTTGCCCCTCGAGGCCTGAATGTCAACATAGACTTTGGCTGTTGGTATAAACACAAATGAGATGTGAATTATTGGGAGTCATCCGGGACTTAATTTCTACCTACTCCTCTGGCATGATGCAATGTATACCTGCTTGAATATATAGGGGGCTTTAGATTTTTTCTCGCCCTCACCTGCTACCTCCCCACATGCCTTGATACCATGAGTATAGAGGGCTGTGTTATTAGTTTTTTATACTTTGGGTTTCGGTAGCGCTATTTTACCTTATAAGCTACATATTAGGTTTGTCTCAATGTTGCATATAGATAGATACCTATTCCATTATTGTATTTGTATACAGGGGTATTTAGATCACTGTTTGATTAATTGATATATTGTTTCCCATCAGAGTCTTACCCGCCAGCGCACCCGCACAGTACATTTGTGTATGCTTTGTCTCCATGGTTACACATGTTTCCTTGGTTACACACAGGACGGCGGTAACGTGATGACGTCACGTGACGCCCACATTGAGCCCGGCAAAAAGCTGTTTAGGTCTGTGTGAGTGGGTGTGCCGTGGTTACACTCTCTGATTGGTCTATCACTTGGGCAGGGTGGGTATTTAAGGTGAGTTTATGTTTAAGTTTTCACATTTGGTTTTGTACACCATTGACAAAGGCTCGTGTGTGAGCCGAAACGTTTGGTAAACAACTTTGCCAATAAACCGGAGTGTTTTTGAAAAAACCTGTGTGCCTGCTTCATTTGGGTCCTTGCTGCAACACGGAGTCCGTCCGTGGGATCCATAACTGTTTTACTATATATATATATATATATATACTTATATTGCATGTGCACAGCTTCAAACAGGTAAATAGATTTCTTTATGATTTTAAAAATGTCAGATTAATTTAAACAAATTTTTACTCATAGTGAACCATACATATAGAGCTCTTCTTACATGTAATGTTATGTAGGTGTGTGTGACATATTTAAATGTTTACTAAGATAAAGGAAATGAATGACAGGAAAAGACTGTCACATTTTAATACTCTAATAATCTGAAATAAAACTATGCTAACCTAATTAAAATGTTACATGAGATTAGAATTTAGTGGTAGGTTTTTTGTTTGCATGTTGGCTTGTTGTACGTATTTTCATTCTGCTTTTTTAACAAAATAAAATGAATTTTCTTTTCACCTATACAGGTATTTTGTTTTCAAGATAATATTTAAAGAAGCAAAGAAGTAAAATAATAGAACAACATTTCCAAACCATGAACAACATATAAAGAAATATTATAAAATTATAAGTGCACTTGTAAGAGTAATTTGAAAAGCAGGGATACAATTGTGAAAAAACTGGTAGTAGTTGAGAGGAAGAATTTAAAAAATATGTCATTCTTAAAATGAAAGAATTACTATAATTACTATCAATAAATTAATGTGTCATGTTTCTTTGTGAAAAAAAAAATAAGGAATTATATTTATTAATTTCAAATAATGTTTTATTATATCAATTGTAATTTGTAGATTTATAATAAAAATATCCTCCAGGCTATTTCTAAAACAATGTCCCTGTTTAACCATTTCCCATATATAATAACTGGTTCAAATAAATTGGTGTAATTTTTTTTGCATTAAGGAAACATTGAAATCAACATTAAATTCAGTGTGCAATTACAAATAAACAACAGATTTATTGTTTTCCTTCTTCTCTTAGCATCTTTTGTTAAAACATTACTTTTTATAAGATCATATCTAGATAGGCATAGGAGTGTGCATGTGTCATGAAAACTATACATATTATATTGTTGTAAACATTGTTGACAACATGTTAACATATAGTGCTTAAAACAAAAGCACATGCCAGAGGATACTATGAGAAAGAATGGATCATTTAAAAAAAAAAGGTTTTTTTCCCTGTGTGAATTATAAAAGTCTAATTTTGACTTCCATATCCCTTTTTAAGCTTAATATATTAATATACTTATTCTTATATTCATTTTACATATGCCAAACGTGCTGAAAATGTTCTAATGTTTTTTTCTGCCTTTACTGTGTTAATAAAAATGTTATTATGTACAACACATTTGAATGACTTGGCTTACCTATTGCTGCACTTGCCATTATTCCCCATGATTATCACATTGCTTTAACATCACTTTCCAAAACAATAGTTGCTAATTCCCCCAATTCATATTTAGTCCAGACACTTTACATTTCAACTACTGTCTTTGCTGTTGATGTCTACTCAATTATTTTTAATTGTGCCTTTCATTCTATGACAAGATAAATAGTTTCTTAATAATATTGGATAATTTGATTGCATTTCAAGTGGTAGTCAGTGAATGTCATTATAAATAACTGAGGAAAGACAACAAATATAGATATGATCTTCTATACCAGGTTTGTACACCCTATGGTGCATAAGCCTTGCTAGTATCTATAAGACAATTCAATCCAGCCCTAGGTCTTTCATTATAGCATATTGTATTGGAGAAGGGGACTCAGATATCTTCTTAGCACTGTTCTTACTTATTCAGGCAAACTGTGTTGTTATCATCTCAACTCCTCTCAGTAGGAATCTGAATTTCAGACTTGTCTCTATCTACATTGATATTGCTTTTGTAGCCTGGGAAGAGGGAAGGTGTCAAAATCATATACTCACTTTTATTTATTAGGGTTACCTCAGAAAACATGATGACTTCTCTCAGAAGCATGTATGTAAACAAATACCTTGCTTCTTAAATGCACAAATGCAGTGTCTCCCAACTTATTAAGACTTAGGGCCTGAAGATCTTAATATCTCCACTCAAACAATTTTAGAAAGGCAGATTTTACCCTGAGAATTGTTTGTCTTACTATGTAGGGTTCTAAACACAAAGGTGAGACATCTACATTACAATACAATGCAAAAGGAAAAAAAATACAACGGGGCCAATTTATCAATGTCTGTTCGACATGATACGCTGTAGCGTATCATGTCCGACAGACATCGCTGAATGCCGACGGCGTATCTGCTTGTGCAATGCTGCGCCCTGCAGATTTGCAGCCAACTGCTAGCAGGGGGTGTCAATCAGCTCGATCATATAGGATTAGGTGAATTGCAGACCGCAGCCTCAGAGGCAGCGGACCAGTTATGGAGCAGCGGTCTTAAGACCGCTGCTTCATAATTGCTGTTTCCGGTGAGCCTGAAGGCTCACACGGAAACAGGGGCATCAAGCTCCCTTTGGAGCTTGATAATTCAGCCCCAAAGAGTTTGTGTGATTTCTCTCCATGCCATCAGGCTCTCAAACTCCACCCCTGAGTTTCTTGGTGCCAGAGTTAAACAAGTCAATTTTGAGGTTATGCTTCATCTGTTTGCTCTTTCATGTATGATATAGCTGGGAGCAGGTTAGGTTCCCTCCTCTTTAGCCTTGAAAATCTAAAATTATTAATTTTGCATAATTACTCAGTATGTATATTTTATTCTTCATTCTATAACCTAAGAAACAATCACCTAGATTTAGAGTTTTGCATTAGAAGGGGTGCGTTAGCTACGCATGTTTTTTTTCCCCCCGCACCTTTTAAACAATGCTGGTATTGAGAGTTCTCTGAAGGGCTGCGTTAGGCTCCAAAAACAGAGCGTACAAGCATATCAGCCAATCGGAATTCGAGGGACGCCATCTTGGATGACGTCACTTAAAGGAACCTTCATTCGTCGGGAGTCGCCGGAAGAAGAGGATGGATCCGCGTCGGCTGCTTCAAGATGGTCCCGCTCCATGCCGGATGGATGAAGATAGAAGACGCCGCCTGGATGAACATGTCTATCGGTCCGGATGTCCTCTTCTGGCCGGATATCATGAAGTGAGTGTAAGGAATATAGTAGTGCGCTGGTGTAGGGGTAGTTACCAAACACTTAAAAAATAGAAAGATCCTTCCGCCTTTCAAAAAACAATAGTGAATTATTTGGGGGGTGATAGGTGCGCTACTGAAAGCTGAAGGTATACTGAAAATTTTAAATGATAGATATAAAAAAAAAAGTTATATGATAATGTGAAAAAAGTAATGTGGGTTATAAAGTGATATGTGTTACATTATAACTAATTAGTGTTCATTGCTACAATTCCACTATGGGAAAATAAGAAAGAGTTACTATAGTTAGAGTAAACAAAACATATTTTATACAAAATTGCATGTATAACAATATGCTAAAAACATCAAATTAAAGGGACGTCTCCCTTACTATATAAAATATACAATATAAAAACAAAGATTAGTGACACTTTAAATAGTGATTACATAAGCTGCCCCATATATTAAAAATATATATGCAAATGTCCGTTTCTTTGAACGTTTAGGCAGGTTAGATGGTATTGATATGCCCTGTTGTACTCAGATGGATAATAGCAATTCAGACGTGCAGTTCAAATATGCATGAGCGTTTTAGCCAATATTAATATAGAGAGTTATTTTGAGATTAGTATTATCAACAGCTGAAGCAGTTTATAAGACAATGTTTTCTTAATAGCATCGAGTACCTGTTGGTCTCCAGACCCGTCTTACCGCATCCGATTCCCCTTCTCACCTGGTGACTGATCAGCGCCGCATGTGTCTTGGCGTCTGACGTCACAACTTGGTATCTCGGGTAGGATTGGCTGGGAGTGTTTAGAAGACAGGCAAATTCTTATAGATGATGAAGTAAAAACTTTTATGAGATAACATCGTTATAGAGATCTAACGCTCACTTCAGCCAAGACTCTAAATACCAGCTTTAGAAAGATCAAATTGAAAAGATAGGATACACAATTGACGTAAGGGGATCTGCGGTATGGAAAAGTCACGGCTGGAGCATTAATCTACACCCCCCCAACTCCAGAGTGATCCATGTTGCGCAATGAAGGAGAATCAGTGAGCCATACAGCTGTCCTCCTCCATTGCACAACATGGATGGCTTGCTACCCTAATGTATGAGCCAGAAACTAGCGCCACCCAGTGGTGCTGCTTAAGCTGCTCGCAGGCCGGCCCATACGCTCCCTATAGAGGCTTTTTTCCAAGCAGCCTCGGGACTTGGGAGCCAATCAGGTCTGCTCAGTGTCATCACGTGATTTACTATCTGACTCACTCTTCCTGTGGAGCCTGGAGGAGGCGCATGTTGCTGCTGGCACAGAAAGAGTGAGAAGATCATGGTGGAGTCATGTGTGCACTGTGACTGAGTCAGACTGTCAGTGTGACCTGTGATGGATGGTTGGTCGGTGTGAAGATGTGACACTGTTCTGAGTGTCTCAAGAAGACTAGCCGAGCTGATGAGAAGAAGGACCTGCCTGGTGGTTAGTTATGGTAAGTACTTCTTGTAATAATTACATTTTTTTACCCCCTATTCATGACTCATGAGCTGGCCGGGCAGGGAAGACTTCATATCATCAGTGAAAGTGTCAGAAAGAAGACGGCCCGCACAGAGATGCTGTGCTAGACTGTCATGCAGGGGATTAACTTAGTGGAAGATCTAGGTGCAGAAGTCCAATTATGTCTGCTAATATTAGACTTCCCAGCCACTTGAGTAGCTGCAGAGACTACTGGCTTCTCATCCCTGTAGAGAGAAAAGTTTAAATAGCACAGAGAAGCATGCATTTATTGTTAAGTAACATAACCTAACAGCTTGTTCCTAATAAGCCTAAGGACCAGTGATGTCACAGTAGCCATGTGGTCACAGCAGTCATAACATCACAGGTCCATTAGCTGGATGTGAGCTAGATGTCATAATCTTAGTGCTCAACTGGAAATAGGAAAAACCTTCTTTCCTATCTGGTATATATCTGTATATACTGTGCTGAAGAAGGTGTGTGCATGTGTTTATGTGCTTATAAAGAAGCAGGAACTGGTGTGTGTGTGTGTGTCAGAGGGAAAGTGTGTGTGAGAGACAGAGGGAAGCTCTATAATATTATATATCTGTTATAAGGAACTGGGGAGGGGGATGTGTGTAAGGCAGAGGTAACCTCTTTATAATGTTATATATCTGTATATAAGGAACTGGGGAGGGGGATGTGTGTGAGGCAGAGGGAACCTCTTTATAATGTTATATATCTGTTTATAAGGAACTGGGGAGGGGGATGTGTGTGAGGCAAAGAGAACCTCTTTATAATGTTATATATCTGTATATAAGAAACTGGGGAGGGGGCTGTGTGTGAGGCAGAGGGAACCTCTTTATAATGTTATATATCTGTATATAAGGAACTGGGGAGGGGACTGAGTGTGTAACAGAGGGAACCTCTCTATATATATATGTTTATAAGGAACTGGGGAGTGTGTGTGTAAGGCAGAGTGAACCACTATATAATATGATGTATCTGTATTTAAGGTACTGGAGAAAGATCTCTGTGTGAGACAGAGGATACCTCCTACAATATTTTCTATTTGTATATAAGGTATGGGGAAAGGCTGTTTGCGTGACAGAGGGAACCACTCCATAATATTATATATCTGTATATAGGGAACTGGGGAAGGGGTGTTTGTGAGACAGAGGGAACCTCTCTATAATATATACCTGTATATGTATATAAGGAACTGGGGAGGGGGCTGTGTGTGTGAGGCTGATGTTAATCTCCCTTTTATATTTTATATCTGTAAAAATTGTACTAGGGAAATGGTTGTCTGTGAGGCAGAAGTAACCTATAATATCTCTATAATATATATATATTAGTATATAAGGATAGTATATAAGGAACTGGGTAAGAGCAGTGTGTGTAAAGGCAGAGTGAACCTCTCTATAATATTAAATATCTGTATATAAAGTACTGAGAAAGTGTAGTCTATGTGTACATCTCTATAATATTATGTAACTGTATATAAGGTACTGGAGAGGGGGCTGTGTGTAAGGCAGAGGGAGCCTCAATATTGTGTTAAATGTTTACATATAAGGTGCTGACTGGCATTGTGTTTAAAACATATGAAACCTGAGAGTATCTGTATATAAGTCATTGAGGATGAGGTGTGTAGGTGAGACAGATACAGGGGATGTAGAAGACGGGTGACAATGGTTATAAAAAATACATTATTAATTACATAAAGCTTAAATAAAATGTTTTATGTATCCTGGCACCAATGTCTCCTACACCCAGTACAGTACATTACCCTTTAGTTTTAGTTCTGCTGTATAGTGCAGTATAGTGCAAAACAATAAAGCTTGATATGCTGCAGAGGTGGCATTGGTGGCAATGGGGAAAATTAATAATAAATGGTTAGTTATTTATCTCCACCCACTGTAGTGTAGTATAAATTTGTATATGGGCAGCAAGATAAAAAAAATATTTTTAGAGGATTGTAACCAATTTGCTGCCTCACCAGCCTCTGACCTCACTGCACATCACTGAACTTACTCTTTAAATCCTATGATGTAGAAGACAATCTGCATTTTCTGATGTCCTTACTTTCTTTTATGCTATGTGTATAATTTAAAAACATTCTACTTGACCTTTAACACACTTTTATGCTACTCATAAAAGATTGAATATTAATGTCCTTTACCGTTTTTTTTTTTATGTGTGCCATCTATTTATTTATATTGTTTATTTTAAAAGGGATAGTAAACACCAAAAATGTTGTTAAAAAGATAGATAATCCCTTTATTTACCATACCCCAGTGCTGCATAAGTAACACTGTTATAGAAATATACTTTTTACCTCTGTAATTACCTTGTATCTATTAGCTTCTGCTGACTGCCTCCTTATCTCAGATCTTTTGACAGACTTGCAGTTCAGGCAATTAGTGCTGACTTTTAAATAACTTCACGTGCATGAGCAAAGTGTAATCTATATGAAACACATGAACTAATGCCCTCTAGCTGTGAAAAAACTATCAAATGCATTCAGGTAAGAGGCAGCCTTCAAGGGCTTAGCATATGCTTAGCATATTAGCAATTAGCATATGAGCTTACCTAGATTTAGCTTTCAACTAAGAACACCAAGAGAACAAAACTAAATTGATGATAACAGAAAATTATAAGTTGTTTAAACTTACATGCCCTATCTGAATCATGAAAGTTACATTTTTACTTTACTATCCTTTTAAGAAAAGCAAAATGAGCTACATGTATTGTGTGAATCATAATTTGTTAGACAAATATTTGAAAATATACACTTGAATATAGGGAACTAAAAGAATTTGGTAACCAAATAAATATGTTGAACAATCACCTTAACACCTTTCAACCAACAGAAATAAAACAACAATCAATAAATCAATTGGTGAGCGAGAAATAAAATCAATTATTTTTATTTATTGTTTGATAAACATTTTTTTTAATGGAGTGGCATGCATTCAGTTTGAAAACAACAGATTTTTCTTATAATATATGTCTGAAATATAAAGTTTGCGATAAACTATCTATAGCCTGAGATTGTGATATATATTGTATAATTGTGTCTAGTAAAACAACTTTGTGTTATACTTTCATTATTTATTTTGCCTTGTCTTCCTGTCATTTATGTCTGAATATGTTGGGGTTTCCTGTTCTGAGACTTTTAAATGCACTCTGCAAATTTCCCAAGCCTGACATTGCTACATATATATTTAGCAGAGATTATATAATAATACACTGTACAGCAATGGATATATTGCTAACAATAAAACATGGGCTGGCTGTGTCTATCACAATAGTTAATCTAGACTGGCTTTTGCAAATAAGACAATTGGAATGTTGAATTTGGCTATTAGAGGAAAAAAATGCAGCAAGCAAGGTGTTAATGCATTCAGAAAATCTTTACACTCATCTAGTTAACAATGGGTAATGATCTCAACTTGGAGGGTAGTGATGTAAGATTATCTTGAAAAAGCACTTCTTTACAGAAATTGTGGTGGGTTCATGAAATAAACACGAGGAAGAGATGAAATACTGTAAGAGAATACAAGAATGCTTTAGAAAACTATCTGGGCAGACGTCATTATCCTTTTATTTCTCATCTGCTTTCAGGATGTATGTTTCTATGCTTCATGTTGACACATAAAAAATGAAGCCCTTATCTTAGTGAATTAAAGAAAGTATGCATGTCACCTTCAGATACTTTAAGGACCAATGAGAACCTTTCCGCCCTTTTTTGTGATCTTCCTCATGCAGTCGACCCCTGCTCTAACACAACCAATCACATGAGAGCAGGGCCTGTCAATTACTCAAATCAATACCATTTGTTATAAAGTACAGTGAACTACATAAATGTATAAAAACAATTTTGAATAGACACTGGCATCTAATAATGAAAGATCATGTGTTAGGAGACAAAGTGAAAAAATAATCTGAAATTGTCTTTAAGAAAGCAAACCATTTAAAAAATATCCTAGTGCCCAGCCATTTTAATAGTAAAAACACATAAAAAAATATCAAGACATCTATATGGTAACAAGGTAAAGAGTGAGCGCAACCACTATATTAGTATATTTTTTGTTATTTAACATACACTTATATGTCCTTCTTCAATTAATATGTGACATTCAACACCACAATAAATTATTATCTTTTATATCACTTCTCAAAGTGATTTTTTTCCCTTTTTCTTTTTTTCCTCTTTTAAGTAGTCACTTTGTATTCAAATGTATCTTTTTCTATTTTCTATTTGCTTGGATTTGATATACTCATCAACTAAGTTAGAATGTTCAATATATTATGCATTTTAATATATTATGCACTTTATTAACTGTGTGATGGAATACTAGTTGTGGGTTTGAAGATCATATCTGAACTAAGTGAGAAAGAATTAAACAATACTGTTGGGACTTAGAAAATCCATCTTGATAAAGGCCTGAAAAGGCTGAAATGTGTAGATTTGTGATTTTCAGTTCCAGTTTTTATCTATACAGAGCATTCTGTTATCTACTGAATTTGGAAATTCTGGACTTTTAAATTGATCGTTCACTGAGAAAAGAGACCTCCATTGGCCAGAGTGGCATCAAATGACTGGAGACGCGGAAGTGCAATGATTGAGCAGCGCACAAGAGACTGCCGCAGCAGCTTGGTCTGCAGAAGGAAACGCCTAAGGACATCCATAAACCCAGTGTGTAGCCGTGAGAAAAGGTATTGTCCTATCACATTGTTAAGTAATTGGATGTACCGGTGATCTCTCATGCCCTGAGGTCTGTTTCAGTGTGGTGTGGTCTGATCGTGAAGTTTTTATTTGCTCCATAACCAGTGTGGTGTGGAGGAGGAAAATTGTATCTACAGCGGGACATTTGCCACAAGTATTTTCCTTTCTAATATGTACGCAAATGGAACTTTTGCTGTGATTTTAATTCCACCGGTGGTACCACTCTCTTATACGATCTGGTGTTATTCTTATATTTGTACTGTGTATATTATTTATAGTGTATCTGTTTTTTTCCTTAGTAAAGTGAATTGATTCACTCATATACACATCTTAGTACTATTTACTATTTACCTTTTTCTTTTCAATCACTCAAATGAAAGTGTTATCTACAGCACCTCTCAGGATGCGAATGACCACTGCTTCTTATATAGGGCTCAAACATGGCATCTGCTGCTTTGTACACTAAGCCCAAACAGTTCTTTAGTTCATTATTAGGATTTTACATAATATGCTATGAGATACAAAAAAAAAATCATACACACAAATCGGTGTGCACATGCACGTGTACGTGCACACACACAAGCTATCTGGAGAGACAGTTTTGTTACATGTTTTAATATTAACTAAATAGGCAAAAATTTAAATATAATGATCTAACAGTTGTGTTATATTAATGATTTACACTAACAATGCCTACACAACAATCCACTATTGTATTTCTGTTTAAATATATGAAATAGTCACAGAGCACATGATTTTATAGTAGTCACATTTTCAGTGCCCTTAGCTTGCACTCAATAAATGAACCAAACAATCTTCATTCAATTCATAGGAGAGCAGTTTATATCCAGTATGATACTAGTTGACAAACAAATGTGTACCTTCTAGGCAAACCATATTCTTCATACTATAAAGCAAGATAAATAATTCTTTTTATACAACAATTTATCTTGAAATGGAACTTTGAGGCCTTGAACATTCTGGTATAATAGCATCTGTAAAAAAAAAAAAAGAAAAAAAAAAAAAAGAAGTAAATAATGTATTCTGTTTTTCAATAAAATAAAAATCTTTCATTTTTTATGACCCCAATAAATCTATTTTTATTATGAATATATAGCTTATTTATCAAATTGCTATTCTTGAGATCTGACAAATGTATTTCCCATTAAAGGGAGGGATGAATTTATGGGCTCTGCTAACTTAAACTTACTTTTGGAAATGCTGAATACTATTTTTTTATTTTTTTTGTTCAGAGAATTATAGCAAAGAAGCTAAGCCTTGAAAAAAACTGAGGAGTTTGGGAATAAAGGAGCAGGCTGTAGGGAGATGAATGTAAAAAAAAAAGTAAATACAATTAGCAGGTCTGCAAAAAGAGGGAAAATATGAAGGGAACAGAGACAGAAGGGAAAATGTAAATTAAAGTACTAGGATGGGAAAGAGGGCAGAATGTAAAAAAGTAATGAAATAGTTATAAAGAAAATGGAGCTTTGCAAGATACAAATGGTATAAACTGCTTTAAAGGGCATGAAACTCAAATGTTTTTCTTTCTTGATTCAGACAAATTATACCATTTAAAATAATGTCCCAATTCTTATTAGCTTCATTCTCTTGGTATTCTTTGTTAAAGGAGCAGCAAAGCACTATTGGGTGCAAGCTGAACACATTGGGCAATAAGAGGTATATATACAGCCACCAAACAGCAGCTATCTCCAAGTAATGCAATGATGCTCCTAAGCCTACCTAGGTATACTTTTCAACAAAGGGTACCAAAAGAACAAATGTCATTTAGATAGAAGTAAATTGGAAAGGCGTTTAAAATTATACGCGCTAATAGAATCATGAAAGAAAACATTTTGGTTTCATGTTCCTTTAAGGATTCTAAGTAATACTAGTAAGACAAAAATAAAAGGACAGTCAACTCTTTAACAAAGGATACCACAAAAAACAAGGCACATTTGATAACAGAAGTAAACTAGAAGGAAGTTTAAATTAGTTTCTTGCAGGTTTTTTTTTTTTTTTTTGTTTTATATACATTTCTAATGGTTTAGAAAACACAGAAAAATCACCCAAGCTGCCATTCATTATTATTGCGTTGGAATTTTGATCAGTGCTTTTTGCATTAGCTGGTACTCTAGTAACAATTTGTATTGATTCTAATATTTTTAATGTCCGGTATGTAAAGAAATGGATGACATACAATCTAATATAATGGCTAGGTATAGTATTACTAAAGAGGGTTACATTTCAGATTTGCTTTATTGTATATCACTGCTCTTGATGGCAAAACATAGTTTGGAAAAAACATTCTTTAGAATATGATTGATCAACCATTAATAACAAAACATCTTTCCCTCTAAACTATAAAACAGTTATTTTGTCATACTGATAACTATTTGCTAAATTTTACTTTTTAACCAATTGTGTTTGACATTATTCATTCACATATGTTAGGCAAACAAAAACGTATATTTTTTTAAAAAAACTTGGACGCAATGTAAAAGGGTTCTTTTGTTCTAGTGCCAAACAACATAATGACATTGTGTTCACATTGAATGTTACTTCCCATTTTCAATGTGAGCTGTTAATAGCTGAGGTAATATAACAGGAGGTGATTACTTGTCTGGCCTTGCCTTGCATATCAGGTTTTCTTAGCTTTATCTAAGTGCACGACATCTATCACATAAAAGCACATTAATTCAGCAGCTGCCATGTCAAGGTGGAGGTAATTAAAGTATGTGTATCTTTGACTGCAGGGGAATTTTGTTAAATAAGAGGGTGTTTTCTTCTGTCCATAAGGAATATAAACATGCGTGTAGTTTTTTCTTCTTCAGTAGCTATAATAAATCTATCTAAGTCAATGTGAATAATTGAAGCATTTGAGGCTCATTTAATATGTATTCAAAAATCTGATTTTATTTTGGTGGAGTTATTTTTTGCTATAATGCAATTTATTGTCATTTTAAATAATAAGTAGCTTGTTGTTCATAATAACAGAATTAGTAAGGAATCGCACAAGCACAGAGGTTTTAATGTTATATACATTGAAACATTAATGTAACCTATTTATGCCACATTTAGGGCTAGAATACGAGTGGTGCACAAACGTTTGCGCTCGTTGGGCTTACCGCTGGTATTACAGGTTGAACACTCTCGGCTAGATTACGAGTTTTTGTCGGTAATGGTGTGCGGTGCTAACGCACAGTTTTTCCTTACCGCTCACCTACAGTAACACTGGTATTATGGGTTTTTACAAACCCGGCGTTAGCCGCAAAAAAGTGAGCGTAGAGCAGAATTTAGCTCCACATCTCACCTCAATACCAGCGCTGCTTACGATAGCGGTAAACTGGCAAAACGTGCTTGTGCACGATTTCCCCATAGGAATCAATGGGGCAGAGCCGGCTGAAAAAAACCTAACACCTGCAAAAAAGCAGCGTTCAGCTCCTAACGCAGCCCCATTGATTCCTATGGGGAAATACATTTATGTCTACACCTAACCCCCTAACATGAACCCCGAGTCTAAACACCCCTAATCTTACACTTATTAACCACTAATCTGCTGCCCCCAACATCGCCGACACCTACATTATATTATTAACCCCTAATCTGCTGCTCCGGACACCGCCGCCACCTACATTATACTTATGAACCCCTAATCTGCTGCCCCCAACATCGCCGACACCTACATTATATTTATTAACCCCTAATCTGCTGCCCCCAATGTCGCCGCAACCTAACTACACTTATTAACCCCTAATCTGCCGCCCCCAACGTTGCCACCACTATAATAAAGTTATTAACCCCTAAATCTAAGTCTAATCCTAACACCCCCCTAACTTAAATATAATTTAAATACATCTAAATAAATATTACTATCATTAAATAAATTATTCCTTTTTTAAACTAAATACTTACCTATAAAATAAACCCTAAGATAGCTACAATATAACTAATAGTTACATTGTAGCTCGCTTAGGATTTATTTTTATTTTACAGGCAACTTTGTATTTATTTTAACTAGGTAGAATAGTTATTAAATAGTTATTAACTATTTAATAACTACCTAGTTAAAATAAAGACAAATATACCTGTAAAATAAAACCTAACCTAAGCTACAATCACTACACTATAATTAAATGAATTACCTAAATTAACTACAATTAATTACAATTAAATTAAATAAACTAAAGTACGAAAAAAACAAACACTAAATTACAGAAAATAATAAAATAATTAAAAAAAATTTAAACTAATTACACCTAATCGCCCTAATAAAATAAAAAAGCCCCCAAAAATAAAAAAAATCCCTACCCTATACTAAATTACAAATAGCCCTTAAAAGGGCTTTTTGTGGGGCATTGCCCCAAAGTAATCAGCTCTTTTACCTGTAAAAAAAGTACAATACCCCCCAACATTAAAACCCACCACCCACACACCCAACCCTACTCTAAAACCCACCCAATCCCCCCTTAATAAAACCTAATACTACCCCCTTGAAGATCACTCTACCTTGAGACGTCTTCACCCAACCGGGCAGAAGTGGTCCTCCAGACGGTCCGAAGTCTTCATCCTATCCGGGCAGAAGAGGACCTCCAGACAGGCAGAAGTCTTCATCCAGGCGGTATCTTCTATCTTCATTCATCCGGAGTGGAGCGGGTCCATCTTCAAGTCATCCGACGGGGAGCATCCTCTTCGTTCGACGGTGACTGGAATAATGACAGGTCCTTTAAATTACGTCATTCAAGATGGCATCCCTTCAATTCCGATTGGCTGATAGAATTCTATCAGCCAATCGGAATTAAGGTAGAAAAAATCCTATTGGCTGATCCAATCAGCCAATAGGATTGAAGTTCAATTCTATTGGCTGATTAGAACATCCAATAGGATTGAGCTCGCATACTATTGGCTGAGTGTAACAGCCAATAGAATGCAAGCTCAATCCTATTGGCTGATTGGATCAGCCAATAGGATTTTTTTCTACCTTAATTCCGATTGGCTGAAAGAATTCTATCAGCCAATTGGAATTGAATGGACGCCATCTTGGATGACGTCATTTAAAGGACCCATCATTGTTCCAGTCGGCATCAAACGAAAAGGATGCTCCGCGTCGGATGTCTTGAAAATGGACCCGCTCTGCTCCAGATGGATGAAGATAGAAGATGCCGCCTGAATGAAGACTTCTGCCCATCTGGAGGTCCTCTTCTGCCCGGATAGGATGAAGACTTCGGACCGTCTGGAGGACCACTTCTGCCCGGTTGGGTGAAGACGTTTCAAGGTAGGGTGATCTTCAAGGGGGTAGTGTTAGGTTTTATTAAGGGAGGATTGGGTGGGTTTTAGAGTAGGATTGGGAGTGTGGGTGGTGGGTTTTAATGTTGGAGGGGTATTGTACTTTTTTTACAGGTAAAAGAGCTGATTACTTTGGGGCAATGCCCCGCAAAAAGCCTTTTTAAGGGCTATTTTAATTAAGTATAGGGTAGGGATTTTTTTTTATTTTGGGGGGCTTTTTTATTTTATTAGGGGGATTAGATTAGGTGTAATTAGTTTAAAAAAATTAAGTATTTTATTATTTTCTGTAATTTAGTGCTTGTTTTTTTAGTAATTTAGTTTATTTAATTTAATTGTAATTAATTGTAGTTAATGTAGGTAATTTATTTAATTATAATGTTGTGTTAGGTTTAATTGTAGCTTAGGTTAGGTTTTATTTTACAGGTAAATTTGTATTTATTTTAACTAGGTAGTTAGTAAATAGTTAATAACTATTTAGTAACTATTCTACCTAGTTAAAATAAATACAAAGTTGCCATTAAAATAAAAATAAACCCTAAGCTAGATACAATGTAACTATTAGTTATATTGTAGCTATCTTAGGGTTTATTTTATAGGTAAGTATTTAGTTTAAAAAAGGAATAATTTATTTAATGATAGGAATATTTATTTAGATGTATTTAAATTATATTTAAGTTAGGGGGTGTTAGGGTTAGACTTAGATTTAGGGGTTAATAACTTTATTATAGTGGCAGCGACGTTGGGGCCGGCAGATTAGGGGTTAATAATTGTAGGTAGGTGTCGGCGATACTAGGGATGGCAGATTAGGGGTTAATAAAATTTAACTAGTGTTTGCGAGGCGGGAGTGTGGCGGTTTAGGGGTCAATATATTTATTAAAGTGGAGGCGATGTGCGGTTGGCAGATTAGGGGTTAAAATTTTTATTTTAGTGTTTGTGATGTGGGGGGGGGGCTCAGTTTAGGGGTTAATAGGTAGTTTATGGGTGTTAGTGTACCTTTTAGCACTTTAGTTAAGAGTTTTATGTTACGGCGTTAGCCCATGAAACTTTTAATTACTGACTTTTAAATGCGGTATCAGTCTTGACAGGAGAGCCTGTACCGCTCACTTTTTCCAAGACTCATAATACCGGCGTTATGCAAGTCCCATTGAAAAGATAGGATACGCAATTTACGTAAGTGGATTTGTGGTATGCTCGAGTCGCGGAAAAAAAGTGAGCGGTACACCTGTACCTACCAGACTCGTAATACCAGCGGGCGTTAAAAAGCAGCGTTGGGACCTCTCAACGCTGCTTTTTAAGGCTAACACAAGAATCATAATCTAGGCATCTGTTTCTTAGCAAAGGGATCAAGCTATCAAATAAATAAGGATATTGGAGTTATTTCAGGAGGTGGTAGGACCTGAACTGTGAATTAGAGTTTCACTACAGAAATTGAATATTTAAAGGTTTGAGTTAATTTACATTCTTTTGTATTTTGTTTTTTAGTATTGCAATTATATAACAATTAGATTGTTTGCATAGGTGAGCAATTAGGAGGAACCCCACACTATCTTTCTGAGGGTATTTAAAGAGATCTGTTTAGCTCTCCTTCTTAGCAAAGGGATCAAGCTAATAAGAGGATCAAATAAATAAGGATGTTTGAGTTATGTCAGGAGTTATTCAGAGTTATTCAGTAGTAAAGAATACTTTTATTTTACTTATTGTTAAAGGGTTGCATAGTTTAAAATGTCTCAGATACAGTGCAATGGGTGTTTTGCACTTTTTATTATTATTATTCTTTATTTATAAAGCGCCAACAGATTCTGCAGCGCTGCCCATGGGTAAAAGGATAACAGTACAATGGAGAAACAATACGATAAAACAAAATTTTACAGACAAATACAGGGGGAATTGAGGGCCCTATTCCCGTGGGAACTTACAATCTAGATGGGTAGGAGGATGGGAAACAGGAGGTGGGGACTGCAAAGGTGAGAATATTAGTGAGGAGATAGAGGGCAACTGTTAGTTAAGTGAAGTTAGTTTGTTAATAAGTCGGGTGATAAGCATCCCTGAACAGAAAGGTCTTTAGGGAATGTTTAAAGGAGGAGAGGTTAGGGGCAAGTCTGACAGCTTGAGGAAGTGTGTTCCAGAGGGTTGGTGCCACACAAGAGAAGTCCTGTAGTCTAGCACGAGAGGAGGTGATGGTAGAGGACGCAAGAAGCAGGACATTGTTGGATCTTAGGGGGTGTGCAGGAGTATATTTGTTGATGAGTGAGGACAGGTAGGGTGGGGCAGCATTGGTGAGGGCTTTGTATGTCACGGTGAGAATGTTGTGAATGGGGAGCCAGTGAAGGGACTCACAGAGAGGTGCAGCAGAAACAGAGCGTTGAGAGAGGTGGATTAGCCTGGCAGATGCATTTAGGATGGATTGGAGGGGAGAGAGGTTGTAGAGAGGGAGGCCAGTTAGTAAGTTGTTACAGTAGTCAAGTCAGAAAATTACCAGGGAGTGGGTTAGCTGTTTAGTAGTTTCAGCACTCAGAAACGGACGAATTTTGGAGATATTGCATAGGTGGTTGCAGCAGGATGAAGAGAGCAGTTGGATGTGGGGAATGAAGGACAGATTTGAGTCAAGCGAGACTCCGAGGCAGCGGACTTGGGGTGATGGGGAGATAGTGGTGCCGCCAACAGTGATAGAAAAATTAGAAACTGGAGTAGAGTTAGAGGGGGGAATTAGAAGTAGTTCGGTCTTGGACATGTTTATTTTTAGGTGGTGAGAGGCCATTCAGGAGGAAATGCAGATAAGAAGTCGCTGATGTGAGAATTGACAGAAGGAGAGAGTGCAGGGGTGTAAAGGTAGATCTGGGTATCATCAGCATAGAGGTGATAGCTGAAGCCATAGCTGTTGATAAGTTTACCCAGTGAAGAAGTATAAATAGAGAAGAGGACCAAGGACAGAGCCTTGAGGTACTCCAACAGACAGAGGAAATAGAGAGGAGGAGTCACCAGCAAAAGAGACGAAGAGAGAGAGAGAAGGATCTGTTAGAGAGATAAGAGTGAATTCAGGAGAGGTTAGTGTAACTGAGACCAAGAGAGCTGAGAGTCTGTAGGAGAAGGGGATGGTCAACAGTGTCAAAGGCAGCAGAGAGGTCCAGTAAGATGAGTATAGAGTAGTAGCCTTACCTTGGTGAGGGCAGTCTCAGTTGAGTGTTTGGGATGGAAGCCAGATTGCAGGGGGTCGAGCAATGAGTTGGAGGACAGGTTGTGGGTTAGGCGATTGAAAACTAGTTTTTCAAGGAATTTTGAAGCTAGTGGGAGCAGCGATATGGGGCGGTAGTTTGCAGGGGAGTTGGGGTCAAGGGAGGGTTTTTTGAGGATGGGGTGACCTTTGCATGTTTGAAGGAGGCAGGGAATGAGCCGGTAGAAAGGGATAGGTTGAATATGTGAGTAAGAGCCGGAGTGAGGGTGGGAGACAGAGGAGGAATTTTTAATTGTGCTACTTTTGGAGATTTAGGGGCTGTCCTGTTTGTAAACAGTTTTCCCTCTTAAGGGAAGACATAGCTATCCTTCAAGCTAAGGTAAGTAACATACCTGTTACCTCTACAAAGATGCCTCAGAAAGAAGCCCCTCTACCCCAGAGATCAGCAGAGAGAGGCAGATAGATCACTGTAGGTTCTGGAAGAATTAGAACAGTAGACCAGAAGCATTGCCCACAAACTCTGCCATTGCAAAACTCCTATGCTGCTCTTGCCAAACACACTTGTGATATGGAGATTGCTGTAACAGTTAATTCAAATCTATTGGTACCTTATTCTCCAGGTAACATAACACAGGTAAGAACTGCAATCTGTGTTTTTGAGGAAAAGACTGTTAGTGGGTGACTCTGTTTTGAGGAATGTGTATTTAGGTGAAAGTAAAGGAGAAGCAAGGGAGGTTATATGTCTTCCAGGAGCTACTTCTCGCAGGGATAAGAATCGTATTTTGAGAATTGTTAAGGCAACAGGAAGGGAAGTGGGTTAGATGTGATTGTTCTTTTAAATTTTATTTATGACCAATAAAGGGTACAGTAATACAAGTTGTGTCCTCAGCTCACCTCGCAGGGTGAGTCCAATGGCAGAAACAACAATAGAACAGTAAAACAGTGAATTCAGGTATCAAACATTGGCATATATGTAAAGGTAAAGAACACAGTTGGAATCGTAACATTGAGATTCATCAATATATTGATAAGTGATATATGTCAGTGCCACAATATTGGGTTTTTTAATATTATTAAACTAAACCTAAAATACAAACGCAAAACCCCCCCCCCCAAAAAAAAACAAAAAACAAACAATCCCGAAATAGTAATTTCTTTCCATAGACTAAATATGGGTGACTGCTAGTGTTTGGGTGTATATTATGTTGTTTTACAATGATGTATGCATACTCTTCTAAGGTAGGCAGAACCTTAGCGGCATCTGATAAGTACGAACAGCACAGATTGTCAAGCATGGAATTATTTCTAAGCACCCAGGCGTTCCCTTAGGGAGGTGACAGGGACTTCTGACTTATGATATTAGAAAGGTGGAATCCTCTATACAAAGTGTGTAACTCTCACAATGAAATTCAGACAAGCAAGCAATATTAGATGGTTAGACAAGGTTTCTATGACACAATCACTGTGGTTGCTCTGTGTTAACGGAAATGGAGACATGTATAAAAGATATGCATTTTGCAGAATAATCAATATTACATAACAGCAGTGTTAAACTCATCTCCTAATGTTTGCAATGCTGGGGAAGGAAATCAAGTAAATGGCACCCTAAGGCAGTATACAGTTTAGAATATTTAGGGTTACTAGGGCAGCTAGATTCAAATATTCATCAGAAGTTCCATACCGCATTATGATTCCCTGAATCACTTTGGGAAGACATTGATAAGATTTTTGGGAAAGGGGAAAATAAAATAAAAAAGATACATACATATATAAAAAAAAAAAAAAAAAAAATTAAACAACAAATTAACACAAACCAAACCTTAGTAACATAAAATACTAAAATAAAAATACCAAAATACAATCTAACATCACTGTCCTCACGGCCTTTCCAACCAGTCCTGCAGTCTTTCCTTTTATTTTGACAGAATGAGTCAGTCTCCGTGACATATTTGGTAGAACAGGATTATACTTAGTTAGGTACCATGCCAAGAAAAACTCAGGGCTGTGCTGCCTCATGGTATTTATCAGAGAGCGTTATTAGCCAGAGTATATAAAAATTAAAAATGAGTATGATAGAGAAAATTGGCGGGCGGGAGTTCAGGAGCTCCGATATAAGGTAAACTGAATACTGATAATTAGTAGGGTTAAAGTGTGGCATAGAGTCTGCTGCCGCCCCGTACATAAGAGGAAAGTAAAGAAAGGCACAGTGAGATAATATAACAGGCCAACAGGGCCATAACTACAACGGGATGCAAGAAACAGTAACAGCACACTGCCGTGAGTTGGTAGGCTGGGTCCTGCAGAATTGCTACAACATAAAATAAACACTGTAAGAGGTATTGTTAGGTTTTACCACAGTGTGTATTATAGAAATAGCTCAGGCTGCAATTATTGTTCCCAATGCAAAGGTAGCCGGTCCAATTAATAGAAGCATGTCCTCAGCGAACGTAGGAAACAGCCCGACTGGGATCTATTTAACATTAGCCCACTCCTGCCCTGGGTAGAACGAGCGGTTCATAGTGGGGACCTGGCAGCCATCTCAGCTGTGGTAACTGAAAACATTGCCCGGCTGTGCTACGTTCAGAAATGCCTAGTGTAGGCTGTCGTATACTGCTGGTATAGTCCGCCATCTCGGTTGAGATGCTAATAGAAGATCTCCTCAAGATCGGAGTTATGTCGAATGGGGCGTCTGTGTGACAGTCCATAATCCTATAGGCCGGCTGTGTTCCAGTTTTAGAAAAAACTGTCCAAGGTGGGATAGACACAGGTGGTGTCTCAATGGTAAGTCATCTCACACAGTGGGCAAGACTGGGGTTCTCCAGCGGAGCGAAACACGCAGCAGCACCTCCATAGCTACATTTCGGATCACAAAATGGATGTAGAGAGGGTAAGTCCTTTTCCGTTTGATATATTGATAAATGGTCAGTTAGTTCCAAGACAGGAGCGAGTGACCCACATAGATGAGTGTAGTGCTGATTTTGCAGCGTTTGAACTGGGAGGTAGGTTTGCCTGAATACCGGCTTACTGCATGTAAGATTAGGTTTCCCAGCAGCTTGTACCGCTTCATGTAACCTCTCAAAACTTATAAATATGCGATCCAGTGAAGGCTGGAGAATTGCAAGTATCTTTGCAGCCATATCACATCCCGAATCCATATCTCTAAAGCAACCGTCCTGCCAATAATATTTACAAAATCCCTCGTGGGTTCAATCTTTGTCAATTGACTTCCGTGGAAGAAAAGAGTGGTATCTTTCTATCTGCCTGAGGTTCCCGGACAGCTTTCCTGTCAAGGGAGATGCAGATGGCATAGAATTATGGCAATATATCTTAGATTAGAAGAAGAGTTCTTCAGAGCAACAGAGGCTCGTAGCCATCTTCTAGAGCCGCCCACCGGAAGTCGTGATTGTTCTTTTAGGAACAAATGATCTGGTTAGTAATAATGTCGCTGCTCTTCAGAAAGAGTTTTGTGACCTAGGTAATTATTTATAGAATATGGCATCAAAAGCAGGAAAGATGGAGCAGATAAGAACATTTAATTCTTGGTTAGATAAGTGGTGCAGGGAACGAAGATTTGGTTTTATTGGCCATTATAGCTCTGTTTGGCAAGATACTAGGATATTTAGGAGAGATCGCTTGCATTTGGATGTTAAAGGAACAGAGTATCTGGGAGAGGAGTTCAAATGCTTTATTAGAAATAATTTAAACTAATAAAGGGGGGTAGCATTAATATATACACCTGCCCCCCACAACATGCCAAAACTGTTAGTCCAAGTAACAATTCTAGAAATTTTAGTAGAAAAATTCTTCTTGCCATGAGCACAAATGTTCGCATCCTAGGAAATAAATTAAATGAACTTATTTAAATAATGACTAGGGACAACTTGTATTTAGTAGCTATAACAGAAACATAACTGGGACATAGTCATACCTGGATACAGGTTATTTAAAAGAACAGAGTAGAAAAGAAAGGTGGAGGAGTTGCTCTCTCTGTATGTAAATGAAAATATAATGGTTACTGAAATTGTAGGAACAAATGATAAGGTGAAAAGTATTTGTGTGACTTTGGAAATTGGAGATAAAAATGTGTTTAGAATAGGTGTTGTATATATGCCTCCATTGCAGGAAGAACAAACTGGACAATCTATTATTAGAATAAATAACCAAAATGACCATGAAGGGTAAGGTTATAGTAATGGGAGACTTTAATTTGCCAGATATAGACTGGAAGATTCCTTCTGCTATATTAGTTAGAATCAGGTATATTCTTGAATCTCTGCTAGGGGAATCACTTGAGCAATTAGTTAAGGAACCAACTTGTAAGGAAGCTATATTAGATTTAATACTTACAAACAGTGATACAGGTGAGAACTTAGAATCCAGTGATCATCAATCTGTTTAGTTTAGTATTCATGTGCAGAAACTGTCCACTCAGACTAAAACAAAAGTTTTAGACTTTAGGAAGGCAGAATTTTCATTAATGGGAGAATACCTAAACAACTATTTAAAAGGGAAAACTCTTATTACAGGGGTTCAAGAACAGTGGGAATTTGTGAAGGGTGCCATTTTAGATGTTTAAATTACAGACACACACAATCAGATAATGATATGAAAATATG